>NC_133366.1:45802928-45900521 GCF_049309525.1 Garra rufa | reverse complement strand
ATTATTTTTTTTTTTTTTTTCCATTCTAGAAATGTACAAGCCATAGCTTTTTGGTCAGGATTACTCTACAGTAAATTTAGAATTAGTATAATTAATAATTTGATTGTTAGTTTGATTTGATAGCTAACTTTCGGGTTATGATTAGTCTATAGTATTAAGAAATAACAAAAAGAATTTCAGTAAAATTACTTTTATATGTGTCCTACAAAAAAAAGATTTTTTTTATCTTTTTAAGTGTTCATTAATAAAATCCATCTTTTTTTCTTCTATAAATGTATAAAACAGCTTTTGGGTTAGGATTACTCTACAGTATTTAGAATTAGTATAATTAATAATTTTATTGTTTTTATATAGATTTTTAAAATAGCTAAAAAAAAAGTAACACAATTTAGAATAATCTGTCAAAATCTGCAGCAGTGTTCTTTAATAAAAAATATTTATTTTTTATTTATTCATTTTGATTTTATCTAGAAATGCAAAACAGCTAGCTTTCTGGTTATGATTAGTCTATAGGAATTAGAAATAACAAAAATAATTTCAGTAAAATTCCTTTTATATTTTAAATATAATTTATTTAAAAAAATGAAGTGTTCATTAATAAAATCTATATATTTTTTTTCTTCCAGAAATGTATAAGACATAGCTTTTAGGTTAGGATTACTTTACAATATTTAGAATTAGTATAATTAATAATTTAATTGTTTTTATATAGATTTTTTAAATTGTTAAAAAAAAAAGTAACGCAATTTAGAATAATCAGTCAAAATCTGCAGCAGTGTTCTTTAATAAAAAATTATTTATGATATATATATTAGGGCTGTCAGTTGATTAAAATTTTTAATCCAAATAATTACATGTGTCGATTAATCGCAAATTAAATTTGGCTGTGAAATTAGCCACAAAATATTATTTAAAGCCATTATTGTGTTAAATGAGAAAGTATCAAGTAGACATTACAAATAGTAGCTTTAGAGAGAAATATTTCATTTGATTCAACATAAATTTTATTACACACTACATTAAGGCTACAACGGCCTAAAATAAACTATGTACCATAAAAGAAGTTCATTTGAGAATCAAGAAAATTTTGTCCAAAACAGCTTAGTTACCAACAGTCTTCTTTTTCAATTAAAAAATAAATAAAATGATACTCTAAATAAGAAACTAAAACTGCCAGTTCTGCGGTGGCTTTAAAGGTAATGTTTTCTCTGCAAAATTGAGCAAAACAGACAGTTAAAATGTATATGTGTGTGCATGTGTGTATAACTGTATAAAAACTCTTAAAAAACTTTTTCAAACCCTATTTGCTAATAGGGCTACCTTGTTATATATTATCCACGTTACTAAATTTTTTTTAGTGCTTGTCACATTACCTTGGTTGACCTTTTCCCACTATGTGCTCTTGACTTACTTGAGGAAGAAGCACTGCAGTGGATCAAACACATCACGTCACCTATAGTGTTGTTTCCCTTCATTTACTCCGCTGAGTGATCACATTGATTTTTGCTCTGTCCTCAATCCATCACACAGTCCTCATGCTAAAACCAGTCTACAAAGCCTTTTCTGCAGTATTACTAAATTGCATGTGAACTTTGCCTTACTGTATAGTAAAGAAAAAGCTGTGATGTTTGTTTTTGGTTTTTAGCATGACATGACATGAATATGTGCTTTAGTTCTTTGTCGACATGTTTATTGATTGATTGAGTTATTGATTGATTGTTAATCTGAAATGCAAAAGAGATCTTTTAGGTTAGGATTAGTCTATAGTGATTATAAGATTAATAATCATTTACATTTTGACATCTGGCATTTAAAAAGAGGGAAATGTTCATTATTAAATTAAGATTATTATTATAATTATTTAAAAATGCAAAAGAGATAGCCTTTGGGTTAAGATTAGTCTATAGCAACTATAAGATTAACAATCATTCAAATATTAGCATTTGATATGGAGAAAATAGGGAAATGTTCATTATTAAAAAAAGTTTTTTTATATATATAAAAATGCAAAAGAAGATAGCTTTTGGGTTTAGTCTAGTAATTATACGAATAATTTACATTTTAGCTTTTGATATTTAAAAAGAGCAAAAAATGTAAAAAGATAGCTTTTGGATTTGGATTAGTCTATAGTAATTTTAATTAAAATATTTGATTTAATTATTCATTATTTAAAAATTATTATCATTATTATTTTATCTAAAAATGCGAAAAAGATTCTAAACTGCTTTCTAAACTTTTGGTTTGGAATTAGTCATGTATCATTTAAATATTAGCATTTGATAGTTTAAAAATGCTAATAAATAAATACATTTAAATAAAATTATTTTTTAATCTAAAAATGCAAAAGAGATAGCTCTTGAGTTTAGTCTATAGTAATTATAAGATTAATAATCATTTAAATTTTAGCATGTAATATTTAAAAGAGGAAAGGGTTCATATTTTAAAAAAAAAAGTTTTTTTAATCTAAAAATGCAAAAGAGATTGCTTTTTGGGTTAGGATTATTCTATAGTAATATGAGATTAAACACCATTTAAATATTAGCATTCGATATTTAAAAATTATTAAATAAAAGTTGTTTTTTATCTAAAAATGTAAAAGATTTTTACATTTTGTATTAGCTTTTGGATAGTCTATAGTCATTTTAAGATTAATAATCATTTAAATATTTTTAATTAATAAATATTTAAATATTTGATATTTAAAAAGAGGGAAGTGTTCATTTTTTAAAATTATTATTTATTTTTTATTATTTAATCTAAAAATGCAAAAGTTAGTCTATAGTAATTATAATAAGTATAATAATATTAAACATTTTAATATTAGCATTTGTATTTTAAAAATTATTTTATAATATTTAAAAAAATATTAAAAATGCAATATTTTAGCAATATCTGACAAAATCTGCAGTAGGGAAGTGTTCATTAATAAAATCTCTTTAAATTTCTTTTTTCCTCTTAGAAATGCATAAGACACAGCTTTTGGGTTAGGATTACGCTGCAATATTTAGAATTAGTATAATTAATAATTAAATTGTTTTTATATAGGTTTTTAAATTGCAAAAAAAAAAGCATAATCTGTCAAAATCCGCAGCAATCTTCTTTAATAAAATTTAGTTATTCATTTTTTTTATATATAGAAATGCAAAACAGCTAGCTTTTGGGTTATAATTATTCTAAATAGTACTGCTTATTAAGTTCTTGACTTTTAAAAAAACCCAAGATGAGACAAGTCAGTGACATTTAAATACTGTATGCATACAAGTATAGGAGATCGAAAGTGTGTGTGTGTGTGTGTGTGTGTGTGTGTGTGTGGGTGTGTGTGTGTGTGTGAGAGAGAGAGAGAGAGAGAGAGGGTGTATTGCCCATGTTGCAGTTTTCTGGTGCTGCAGTCACAGTGGAACGCTATAGGCCAGTAACCTGTTTAAATCTATAAACGCTCCTCTCTACAGCTCAAACTCCCACAAACAGAGCACAAAGCATGCACTTGGTTTAATAGATGCTTACATGCACCATTAGTCTGAGCGCTTCATCTCCACAATCATTTGAGGAGTATCCACTTACAGCAAGTCATCTGCGATTAACCCTTTAACACCGTAATGCTTCTGGGTATATCATTCTTATCAGCTTCAAATTCAGATCTCGTTCCTGGAGGGTCACTGTCCTGAGGAGTTTATTTCCAGCCCTGCTCTAACACACTCGCCTGTGATGTTCAATAATCCTTGATTAGCTCATTTAGGTGTGTTTAATTAGGGTCGGAACTAAACTTTAACTTAACTCTTCACTCCTCATGTTTCACAATGGCATCACTTTGTTCTAAAGCAGAACATTCAGGAAACAGAATGCATTTTGTGGTGATGTCATCGCAGTGGTTGTTATGGCAACCTAACCCGGGTCACAAAACTAATGCAGATATCATGTGTCTGGCAAAAAATCAGATTCGCACACAAATATGTTTATTCAGCTATATAAACGGCTTCGGATGTTTTTTGTGTAAGGTGTATTATACATAACCCTAACCCAAAAAATGTGCATTTTTTATTTATGGATGTATTTTTTTTTTTTTTTAATGAAGGCATCTCCAAATGCCTCCAAAAGCTGATTCAAAACATGAAGTTTGTGCTCAACGCTGCGAGAAGATGAATTTGATTTTTAGAATTTGATAGAAGTGTAACTATTTGTGTGTTTAAAAAAATAGTTCATCCATAAATGAAAATGTGCTAAAAATTCACCCGTAGAGCTGCATGATTTATTGTTAGTTAATCGCAATCTCGATTCAAACACCCAGTCGCGATCATATTTCTAAATAACAATTATTTGTCTTTGTCTATCCATCTTATTCTTCACCGCGGAAGCCTATGGGCGAGACTTGTATAGGAAAATAACGATAAGAATAACAACGTGCAGTAAACGTTAAACTGCATGCACTACAAACCAGTGTTCATAATTAAGATAATACATTAAAATAATATGGTAAGACACACTAATTTGCAATACAAAGCAGCAAAACAAGCTAAGTTTTAAAAAAAAGCTTTAAAAAAAAAAAAAGTCATACCAGAACAATTAGTGTTGCCAGGTTTTCACAACAAAACCAGCATAATCACATTTCGAGGGGGGTCCCCCAGTAAAAATCACATTCTAGGAGGTAAAATACACACTTTTTGGCAGGGTTCAAAAATCAGCAATCCATGGGCTAAATATTACGTTGCTGTGGTTGCTTCAACCCAAGGACATGAAAAACAACTTGTGGAAACAGTGTTAAACTAGCCTGACTTGGCAACACTGATTCAAATCTGTGTTTGCTGACATGGAGAGAGAAGTTATCATGCTTAGATATGAAACAGCTTCACAAACTGTATTTTCAGCCATTTATAGTTCTGATATAAACACTGATGTCTATGTTAGCGATTAAAAAAAAAAGTAAATCATCTACTGAAAGTAACTGGAGCTTCAAATAATGTTTGTTAAAGGGTTAGTTCAGTCAAAAATGAAAATTAGCCCACTATTTACTCACCATTCAGGCATCCTATAGGCGTATATGACTTCCTTCTATTAGACAAATGCAATCGGAGTTATATTAAAATTATTCTGCCACTTCCAAGCTTTATAATGGCATGGGCGGGTGCTTGGCTGGGGCAGCCATGGCCTAATGGTGAGAGAGTTGGGCTTGTAATGCAAAGGTTGCTGGTTTGATTCCCACACCAGCAGGAATTGAAGGTGGAGATTGTGAATGAACAGCGCTCTTTCTACCTTCAATAGTGCCTCCAATTGCTCCCTGGGCACTGGAGCAATGGCTGCCCACTGCTCCAGTGTGTGTTCACTTCTCACTGCTGTGTGTGTGCACTTGGATGGGTTAAATGCAGAGCACCAATTTTGAGTATGGGTCACCATACTTGACAATACATCATGACTTTTGTCTTTAACAGTCCAAAACAAGTCCAATAAAGTGCATCCATCCATAAAAAAGTGCCTTACTCCGGGGGGTGAATAATGGCCTCCTGTAGAGAGTTGATGTGCTTCTGTAAGAAAACAGAACATATTTACCGTAATAATCACTTTAATCTAGCTTGCACCAACTGGTCTTACAAAGAAGCCATTCCAGGTGGCTGCTGTAGGAAGTATGCATTGTGCATGCACCAGTGAGTCTTGCAAAAACCAACATTTGTTTACAGGAGGAAAAGGTAGCAAAGTTTCCTGACTTTAGCAAAGGAAAACCAATCTCCTCTTGGTTTATATCGAAATCCTATGACATATTTCTTTACAAATCTTTGTTTTGTATTTCTAATTTGTGACTGTTGTTTTGTTTTGGCATTATTGGAGGCCTTTTTTCACCCCCCGGAGCCACGTGAGGCACTTTTTATTATGGATGGATATACTTTATTAGACTTGTTTTGGACTGTTGAAGGGAAATGGCAACCCATGCCATTCTAAAGCTTGAAAGTGCCAGGATAATTTTCATATAACTCAGATTGCATTTGTCTGAAAGAAGGAAGTCATATACACCTAGGATGCAGGAAGGGGGAGTAAATAATTCATTTTGATTATATTGTTTTCTCCACTAGGTGGCGATAAATGACTGTTAAAAATATTTATTATCATTGAATCATTCATTCAAGAGATTTGTTCAAAAATGCTGGTTCATTCATTAATGGAACAAGTGAAGTATTTACATTACATGTTATTTTTCTTAGTTCAGAATCGTGGGAGAATCATGATCTCTATTTGAAACAAAAATATTGTAATTCTCAATTTATCCAGAATCATGCAGCTCTACTCACCAGGTGTTTGTTTCTTCATCTGAAAAGATTTGGAGAAATTTTAGCATTGTGTCATTTTCTCACCAATGGATCCTCTGCAGTGAATGGGTGCCTTCAGAATGAAAGTCCAAATGGCTGATAAAAAAAATCACAATAATCCACATGACTCCAGATTATCAGTCAAAGCTGTGTGTTTGTAAGAAATCCATCATTAAGGTTTTAACTTTAAACTGTGGCTACTGGCTAAAAAAAACAGTCCATAATCCATAATAATGCTTCCTGAGATGACTCAGGAAAAAGCAATATTAAAGATGGAGGAGGATTCATAGCCAGAAACAAGTTAAAATTTAATGGTGAATTTGTCTCTTACGAACACGTAGCTTATCGCTTCACAGGTGAAATCTTAAAATGATTTTGATGTTTTTCTCAGCTGTTTGGGCTGTTTTTCATCAAACTATAGTCTATATGAAAAATGTAGAGCTCTGTTTTGTAGGACACATACATATAAAAAAAAGTCTGATGTACAGCAGAAATAATCAATTCAACAATATGTTGAAATGACTTCTTGTTATAGTGCAATACATTTGTGAGTGTGTTCACTGAAAAATATTCTTCTGGAACACCATCGAATGTGGAATAAACAATTTCCTTTTACTGAAAAAGACTATTATAAAATTAAAACATATAAATACAGAATTATATGTCCTCATTTATAGATGTGTGTGTGGTTGCTCTTCTATGTTCTCTGACACCAAAACAAATAAGTCAAAAATAATAGCTGATTGGAGACCGAGAACTGGCTGAAGATGTAATTTAAGGTAATCAAAGGTCAATCCTTGAAAGGTCAGAGGTGAAAGTGGACTATAAGTCCTTTGGGATGAGCTCATTAAGAGCAGCAGAGATGGTGATGATGATCAGAGATGGCCACATCTGAGGTAGAAGGGCTCAGGTCACTTATTGGATAAAAACGCAATCTTATGAAACTCTCCCCTCAAAATAACACAAATCTGATCTTTAAGGCAAATTTATGCCGTCAGGGGAGTGTGTGAAAGCAGCTAGAAATGTTTTGCGGAATCTGGACCTGTTCCTGGGGGAATCCCTGTCCTCTACATCTCACTTTCTTCCGGAAGAAATAAATTTGCGCTGCTGTGGACGACGCGCGTTTGTTCTGAACTGAGAGAGATAGAGAGAGAGAGAAGAGAGAGAACGCGCGAGCGCGCGCGCGCACAGGAGTTCTCCCCGCGACACAGAGCGCGTCACGCGTCCAGCAGAAACTTCAGGCTTCTGAGGCGATTGAGCTAAGACGCGCTGCGCTGACCCTCACGCTTCTCACGGAGTATTATCACTCAAGGAGTTCCCTAAACCAGATGTAACTGAGAGTTTTATGCATCGTCTTTGCTTTTCGGATCCTTTCGTAAAGAAGGGACGTGATGGGACTAATTTTATGTGGGATTGGAAGCCGCAGTTGAGAGCATGAGCCAGAACGTGCTGTCATTTCACACACGGTAAGAAAACTACACTGTAAACATGTTTGCTTCAATCTACTGTAAGAAACTGGCAGTTGGCAGATGTGTTTGGGAGAACTTTACCGTATAAAATGCAGTGACGATGTTGAAAGCAGTACGGAATGGCATTTTTTGGTTGACTGTATAATTTACAGTATCATTAAAATGATGTAATACTATTTTCCCAAACTATTTATATGATTAAATCTGTTTGCTACTGGAAAATGTAAGGATAATAACAAGGACGGGACAATTGAAGGCCACATAATGACTTTGATGTCATAATAATGATAATCACAAAACAGATATGAGTGTTACTCAGACGAAATAGCCTACCGTCGGTGTAACACATATGACACTGAAATTTGCATTAAAAACATTAACAGTATAACATAAACTGAAAGTCTAGACAATTCAATTCAATTCAATTCAAGTTTATTTGTATAGCGCTTTTCACAATACGAATCGTTGCAAAGCGCTGTACAAAAGTTTAGGCTACTACAATATATTTAGTAATTTTAGTATTTAGTGGTGAATACTGTATGTCAAGTCGATGTACATATGATATAAATGTTAAAATCAGTAACTGTGTAATCAAACAGATGATGAACACTAATTGCAATGATTATGTGCTGTGATCAAACTTGTAAGAAAATTATGTAGTGCTGTATGTTGTTTCAAGGCTGGCATCATCTGCGGTCCTCTGAGGGGTCGGCATCATCTCTTCTTCTGAATCCAGACTGAATCTTGTGTAAATCCTAGTTACCACGGGATGGAAATCCCGTGGCAGAAACAGAGAAACAAATAGAGAAATAATTAGCGTAGCTGCTGTTCCAACTTCCAACCAAACAAAAATGATGTGTTTAGCCCACTAAACACTAAACGAGCTTAAAATAAAATATAAACAAATATAAACAGGACAATTCCCGAAGGGAATTTTAGGAATTCCCCTGATTGCTCATACTTTTTAAACACTAAAAGCATATTTTTAGGTAAATTTGGATTTTTGATTTGGTTCTATTTTATTAAACTTGTAAAATAATTGATTGTACAGTTTACAGCAAAATTGTCTTATATAGGCCTAGCCTACGACCATATATTATGTAACTTACCAGTTAACAGGTTTTTACTGTAGCTTTTTCGCATTTTTTTCTTTAAAATTAGTATTTTTATTGTTTATGGTAATTTAATATAGCATTTTTGTTTTTTGGAAAATTGAAACTACTAAACGTTTAACTATTTACTCTAGATTCTGCTAAACTTGCAAGGAAATCAAACAATGAAATTTAAAAAATCCAATGCCAATGATAATCTCAAAATACATTCTCTGAAATTAGGTCTTAATATGTGACCCTGGACCACAAAACCAATCTTAAGTAGCACAGGTTTATAGTTAAAAATACATTGTATGGGTCAAAATTATCAATTTTCCTTTTATGCCAAAAATCACTAGGATAATAAGTAAAGATTATGTTTCATGAAGATGTTTTGTAAATTTCCTGTCATAAATATATAAAAACTTAATTTTTGATTAGTAATATGCATTGCTAAGAACTTAATTTTAAGTTGATTTTCTCAATATTTCTAGATTTTAAAATAGTTGTATCTCGGCCAAATATTGTCCTATACTAACAAGCTTATTTTTCATCTTTTTAGATGATATGTAAATCTCAATAATAAAAAAAACCCCTATATGACTGGCTGTGTGGTCCAGGGTCATATATATTTTTATTTTTTGTATTTTTTTTATTGATAATTTTACACTCCAGCAGAGATTCCTGATGTTTGATTCCTTAATTATTAATTAATAATATTTCCAAGCATGTTTGCTTATTTATAGAAACCCTGTCCATTTGTCATTAATAGACCTTTTTTTTTTAAAAATATGTTCATAAAATATAACCAAGCAACTGAGGATTTGTTTATTTTTTTTCTCTTGCTCTACAACGCTGTCCAAACAGTCCAGTTTGTGCGATTTGTAATCCTCGCACAGCCATTGGCCTTCATTCCAAAGTTTACATTCCTTGTTTCTACAATTTATAGTTTGGACTTAGATTACATTATAAGGCTTGAAAAGTAATAATACTCCTGACAGAACAATAGGTTTGCCAGCACTTTCTGCATTGACATCTAAAAAACCTACTGCAGGGAATAGACGTCAGTTTTGGCTCCACTCTAGTGATGGCCTTAATGGTAATGAACAGAGAGCGTGATTGATGTTCCTCTGACTTACCTTTTGATGAAAGGAACTTGCTATCTCTTAATAAGCTGGTGTTTTTAATATATTAGGGTATTTACACTTTCAGCTGTGACTAGCCCTTCTGTGGAACACAAAGTCAAGAGGGTTTGAAATGTAAGGGCGAGACGAGTAAATGATTTTTAGATGGTCTAACCCATATGCAGAGAAAGTTAAATGCATAATGCGCATTAGTACATTTTCTTAGGATGGAGGACTGGTATATGAGTGACGTTCCCATCAGCAGGGTCGCATTGCTGCCCACCATTCTATCATCATGACCACCGGTGAGGACACAGAACCATCCCTGTGGCCGGATCGGGCCCAAGCCAGCCTGACTGCACCGGTTCAGGCTGATGGCCCGTGCCTTGAGGAGGCAGAGGACCTGCCCGGTGGCCTTACTGGAAGTGGCGGAGCATCTTGGGAGTCCACTGGCAGCGTGGCTGAGGTGAAGGAGAATGCGCAGCTTCCATATCCGTCCCTTGCACCGGTGGTGTTCTTCTGGCTCCACCAGAGCACACGACCCCGCAGCTGGTGCCTTGCTCTTGTGTGCAGCCCATATCCTTTCTATGTTTGTGCTTTCGCTTATTTTCAATTAAGGATGGTTTACTGGCTTGACAAAAGTTGTGTTTGCAGTATTAGCACTAAAATAGGGAATAGTGTGCATAGAGAATAGTGCAAAACTTTATCATCAATATATAGTTGAAAATACTGAAATAATAATAAATAAAGTAATATAAAAATTCTACGAAGTTTATACTTTTTGTTAGTTTATGAAACAAACTTAAAATAATGCAATGATAAAATAGCTAGAAAAAGTTATTCACTATATGTGACCCTGGACCACAAAACCAGTCATAAGGTTAAATTTGACAAAACTGAGATGTATAGATCATATGGAAACTCAATAAATAAGCTTTCTATTGATGTATAGTTTTTTAGGATAGGACAATATTTGGCCGAGTTACATCTATTTGAAATCTGGAATCTGAGGGTGCAAAAAAATCAAAATACTGAGAAAATCACCTTTAAAGTTGTCCAAATTAAGTTCTTAACAATGCATATTACTAATCAGAAATTACATTTTGATATATTTATAGTAGGAATTTTACAAAAAATCTTCATGGAACATGATCTTTACTGATTTTTGGCATAAAAGAAAAATCAATAATTTTGACCCATACTATGTATTTTTGGCTATTGCTACAAATATACCCCAGCGACTTAAGACTGGTTTTGTGGTCCAGGGTCACATATATTAACTAAATATTAAATACTACTATTGTCAATATATAATCAAAAACTGTGTAGTAAATAAAGTAAAATAAAAAGATTGCAATGTTTATATTGCATAATAATAAATACAGGAATATAAAATACTGCAACGTTTATACATTTTTGGTAATTAATTAAATTAATAAATATAATAAAATAAATTTTAATAATTTCCAGTTTCAGATTAGCTAGGAAAAAAACAGAGAATAAATATTATATAGTAGTCATCAATGTATAGTCAAAAACTGTCCAAATAGAGTACACAAAAAATAAAGTAAAAATACTGCATAAGTTATA
This sequence comes from Garra rufa, assembly GCF_049309525.1. NCBI lineage: Eukaryota > Metazoa > Chordata > Actinopteri > Cypriniformes > Cyprinidae > Garra > Garra rufa. The sequence continues at coordinate 45,888,954 of NC_133366.1, read as the reverse complement.
TATTTTCTTTGCTTATTTATTAATCAGATAAAAAAATTATAAAATAAAATAAATAACCACTAGCTTTCCAAGCAAAAGTAATTTTGAGTTTAAAATGAACTAGAAACTGCCTGAGAATAATCATATATTACATTTCCTTTGCTTATTTATTAATTAAATTTATTTAAAAAAATAAATAAATAAATAACCACTAGCCCCGTTATAAATTTTCAGCTCAAAATTAGCTAGAAACAGCCTGAGAATAATCATATATATTAAATATTATAATAGATATATGAGTGGTCAATAAATAGTCAAATTGTGCAAATAAAATACACATTAATATCAAATAAAGGAATATAAAATACTTCAAAGTTTATACATTTTTTGTTTATTAATTAAATCGAAAAATAAAATAAAAAATTTAGTTTCAGGTTAGCTAGTAAAAGCCTAGAGAACAATCCAATTTTTTTATATATTAACAAAATATTATATACTATATATTAGTCCTCAATATATAGTCAAGATGTTATAGAGTAATGTAAATAGAGTGATATAAAAAACTGCAAAGTGCATACATTTTATTTAGGAATTAAATATCAAATAAAATAATTATACTTTCTTATAATGACAAAAGGCATTTCCAGTTTCTGATTAGGTAGAAACAGCCCCTTAAAGCAATAATCATTTTGTTTGTTTTACAGTATACAGTAATTAAACACTGGCAATTAGACATGCTGTGCTGTTAGCACACCTCTCCCTCTCAGTCTTTATCTGGGTGGAGAACTGCTTTTGTTTCTGTCTCACTTATTCATTGTTGTCCCTCTCACTTGGTGATGTTCGCCGTGGCCGTGAGCCAGCCTCGCGCTGATGAATAATTGCTGCATGCAGCATGGTTTGTCCATATTGTTCACCTGCTTCTCCCCTCTGTGCAATGAAAAAATCATCAAAATTATCATGTATTGTATTTTCCTAAGTTCTTAAGGGGCTTTGAGAGGTAAAGCAGCCTGTATGTGAAGAAAAACATTACGAGAGAATTCTTCATGTTGCGTCATAAATTCCATCCAGGGAGCTTTTCTTGTGCATAAAGTTATGACACAAAAAATGATATTCATAACTCAAGTCTGTGCATATCTCGCAAGGATTACCCTGGAAATTACCGGAGTAGTGCCACTCTGTCTCTTTAGTGACATTATTTGACTCGCAGCAGAGAAACAAAGCAATTTGGCCGTGTTACGTAACCGCTGGTCTTCCCCGTGAGTGCGTATTTGCGTCTCATGTCTCCTTTCATGCCCTTTGATGTTAACCATGAGACGTGAGAGCACAATTGTGTGTGATTTCGTGCACTTCCTAGGTTGTGAAGCAGTTGTCGATTTATTTTCTGAAGGGAACATCTTAAAAGGACACAGTGCTGAGGATGTGTGTGCGGCTGTCTATGACAATATTAAAGAGATAGTACATCCAAAACTGAAAATGAAAATTCTGTCATCATTTATTCCAATCTTGTTTCTTGTTAAACACAAAAAAATATATTTTGAAGAATGTGTTACCAAACAGCTGATGGTCCCCATGGACTTCCACTGTATCTTTTTCCATACTCTGGAAAACAATAGGGTCTATCAGCTGTTACTCATTTTCTTATAGTGTTCAACAAGAAACAAGTTTGGAACTACTAAAGAAATTTTCATTTTATGGGCAAACTCTCTCTTAAATTTGTCTTTGTAGGAGAATGCATAGATATATTTTTGTGCTGGCTGTCAGGTTCTGAGTCAGATTGAGATGATACTATGTGGTTGCTAAGTGGTTATTTATTAGCCAAAATCAAAGGGGTCTCTATGCCTTTGTTCTCACTGCATTGTAATCCGATCGTTAGGATTGACTGTCCACACTATCGTTTTATGGTGATGAGATTTACTCTGTTTGTTCAGACAGTGTAGTCAATATCCAGTCAATACCTACACTGTTTACTATATTAATGATGTAAGCTTCAACATGATACCTAGAGACTTTCTCGTACAACAGCAAGGATGAGCTGTCGATGTGGAAAATGAGGATGGAAAACTGGACATTTGAGCTCATCTCATGCATTATGTGAAAAGCATTTTACACATTTGCGCAAAAGTGCTAACTTTTTCACTATTTGCTATATACAGTAGTAAATGTTTCATAGTTTGCCATGTAAGGAAGAGTGAAATCTCAACTTCTTGAAATCTGATATGTCCGTTCAAACTAAAACACATTACAAAACAAAAATAGATTTTAATTGGATTTTAAGCCACATGTGGATGTGATTTGTAAACATGGGAATTAATTTGTGGTTTTACTCGGATCTGAACGGATCTAACAGATTTTTTGCTGTCGTCTTCCGGTCAATAAAATCAAAATTGTGATGTGCAGAACAATCACAGCACTCTATTACTCAACAGGCTTTTGTTTTTTTAAAGAGACAGTTCACCCAAAAATAAAAAAAATAACAACGTCATTCAGGCTTGACATGAAATTAGCATGAGTAAATGAAAATTTTAACTATGGCTTATATATTATATGTGACCCTGGACCACAAAACCAGTCATAAGGTTAAATTTTACAAAACTGAGATGTATATATAATATGAAAGCTCAGTAAATAAGCTTCCTATTGATGTATGGTTTGTTAGGATAGGAGAATATTTGGCTGAGATACGTCTATTTGAAGATCTGGAATCTGAGGGTGCAAAAAAATCAAAATCCTGAGAAAATCACCTTTAAAGTTGTCCAAATTAGGTTCTTAACAATGCATATTACTAATCAAAAATTACATTTCGATACATTTACAGTAGGAATTTTACAAAAAATCTTCATGGAACATGATCTTTACTTAATTTCCTAATGATTTTTGGCATAAAAGAAAAATCAATCATTTTGACCCATGCAATGTGTTTTTGGCTATTGCTACAAACATACCCCAGCGACTTAAGACTGGTTTTGTGGTCCAGGCTCACATATTATATATTTATATACAGGCATATTGCACAGCTACTCATGTGATACTGCATTTATACAACAGTTTGACAGCACGAGCATGTAAATACATAAGAAACAACAACTAATTTGAAAACATCACTTTACTTGTAACGAAAGAACATTTAGATGCTTCATTGAAACTTATTGTATTACTGTATTAAAAGCACACTGTATTATGAGGAGACTATTATGACTGAGCGGCGTTTGATTACCTGCATCTGCATTCTTCACTTCAATCTCATTTTCACAATAAAAAATTAGTTTGAATGTCCACTGAGGAAATCGATATCTTTGTCATAATATCCTTTCATCTGTTAATGGTGATTTCAGATCACTGCACTGCTCAGGGCATTTGTTGGCTGCGTCTTACAAGGAGTTGTTAAAAGTAATAATAACTTCCTTGTTTAAAAGTCTTTACTGCTGACTCACTCGCTAAAACAGTTTCTTGTAGCAATCTAATGGCGAAATAATGTAACTAAAATCACCATCACAAACACACATTGTTTCTGAATACTAAATACTATGATTAAATACTACTATTATTTATATAAAATATTATTTATTGAATAATAATATTTAATGAACAACAACAACCATCATAAAAGTTGCTTGGCAATTCAGACAAAAGTACAAAGGCAGCGCTCTAATATACAGCATTAATGTTACATAAAATATAATGTGATGAGATTTTGACCTCAGTCAAAACAATTTGCTCTGGAACAAATAATAGATTAATGAGACCAAAGACTGCCTGTTAAATTGACCCAAAATAAATTAAATCTGATGTTTAACCACTATAGAGCAGGTTCATGAGCGGGTTCTCGGCAGGTTCATGAGCGTTGAACGGCCATTGACGCCCTGGATCTCATCTCACATCCACGAAAACATTGAAGCAACTTTTAAATTGATGTTATCTTTATAAACAAACCGCATATTGAAGTCTAACCAAGTACTAGGGCTGCACGATAAATCACATGCCATTTTCATGCGCATCTTGTCAGTAAAGCCAGTTCTGTAATCAGTTGTAAATCTCCATCATGTTTGTGCTTTCAAATGGAGTATCATTTACTACATAGAGCCATAGTTCACTGACAAGCTACGCAAAACCACATAGACTATACTATTGATATTATACATAAATATTATCAAGTTACGTTGGGAAAATAAGGTTCGTTGCGTAGCTTCTCAGTGAAATACGGCTCTGTGTAGTAAATGCTGCTTCATTTGAAAGCATGTTTACCACATTTATTTACATATTTTTACTCCAAACCCACTTCATAATTTAATTCGAGTGTTTGTCAGATGATCTGGCTTCTTAGACAAAATAAGACACACAACATACTTCAAAGTATTCTATGCAGTGCAAGGCTATATCGATTAGCATTGCATCATTATATACTTTATTATAAGGAAAGTTATAATAATAAGAACTCATACCTTACCATACATTCGTTAAATCACAAATGAAAGCAGTTAAATCCTCGGTTTGTTTAGCTGCAGTGATCGTGATTTAATGGGTCTCTTCTGCGGGGCGTATTTGAAGTTTCCACGCAAGAGCACCCTCTGGCTTTCGGATGGAAATTTACTACTGATCACAGAACTGTGCTTCACTGACAAGATGTGCGCATGAATATCGCATCTTTTCCTAATATCCATGGCAATATTATCGCGATTTATTGTGCAGCCCTGCCAAGTACAGTTTTACCTCTTAAAACTACATTCAGTGATGCAAAAACAGTATTATATATAAAATTATAGAGGATTTTGACATCCGTCATGACACTGGCTGTGAGAAATACCGCAAGCGGAGTGATACAAACGTGATATGGTTGGAGTTCTATTATCACTAGAATACTGCACTCCTCTCAGCCAATTAGATTTAAGGGCAAGAAAAAACTGTTGTATAAATAGAAACAATATATTTTGTCTGTTGCAAAATATGCATATAAATACACAAATATTGAAGTAGTTTGAGACCATAGGGAAACTGGCAATGCTTTACAATAAGGTTCAATTAGTTAACAGTAACAAACGATGAACAATACATTTATTACAATATTTATTAATCTTTGTTAATGTTAGTTAATAAAAGTTTGATTGTTCATTATTTGTTCATGTTAGTTCACAGTGCATTACCTAATGTTAACAAACACAACTTGTGATTTTAACAATGCATTAGTAAATGTTGAAATTACCATAAGATTATTAGATGCTGTAGAATTATTGTTCATTTTTAGTTCATGTTAATGAATGTAGTTAACTAATGAACCTTATTGTGAAGTGTTACTGGGAAACTACATCATTTTCAGTGCTTCATCTGAGTTGGCAGGTGCTAAACAGCTCTTGTGTGATTTTCTCCTCACAATTCTCTGATTGGTGGTGATTTTTGCAGAATCAAGGGTGGTGTAGTTTTTCACCAGGAATCCTGCTGTTAAACATGATTATTTCGAAAAACAACTTGAAATAATGTACACAAATGGCTTCAAGGAAAACATATGTTATCGATTAAAAACCTCAAAGCTCACAGTAGGTCTGTCTTCAACAGTTTGTAAGTTCATTAAAAATCAATTCCCCTATGGAGAAAATGAGTCAAATTTTTGCTTTTGCATCGCAATTGTTACACACTATAGAATTAGTGATGTGTGTCGTTGAAAAGCACCGCTAATTATTGGAGACCACTGTCCTTAACAAAGAAAAACCTCAAATCCAACTCAGCTCTGTTCAGCACATCTGTCTCTCAGCCTGCAATAAACATCACAGTAAACTGAGAAAGCAAACATTTACTAGGATATTGGATAACACACACACATGCAGATATGTATGTGTACTTAATCTCAAGATGACCAGCATATCAGAGCGTGAATGTGTGACACTGTGAGCTTCTAGTGTTAGATTTGACAGGTTTTAATTGTTTTATCCCATATGTGGGGGGTTACACGTGTTAATTGAAACCTGCATTCCTTTGTGCATATGTGAGTTTTATTCCTTAATTGCAAGGACATTCCCAGGGGAAGCCCGAATACCCTTAATCGGAAATAACAAGCCAGAGCTCGCCAATACCTGTGTGTATGTGTGTGACTGTATCTCCAGGAGGATAACAGAGACATTGAGAAAGTGAGGGAATGTCAGATGATGACATTATGTTCTAGGGAGATAAGACGGCATTTATATCTCAAGTGTACATGCATATGTATGTATATATATATATATATATATATATATATATATACACAGAGACACAGTCCCCAAGGAAACTCTTAATGACACTGGAGCAAAAACTTCACTGATTGGCGATCTCCATGGCTACTGTCACTAATGAATCTCCGGGGTTACAGGTGCTTGTCATCGCTGTCAGGGTAACGGTACTGGTTTCCAAGACAACGGGAGTCACTAATGTAAGCTCAGAGTTCATCTGCCTTAGACCGAGAGAGAAGGGAGAGGAAGTGATGAAGTCAGAAAAGAAAACTGACAAAGAATGTGAAAGGGAGAAAGTCAATAATAAAAAAGAATTGTCTCTGACTGTTAAAGACAGTTATAATGCTTGGAGCATTTTTATTTGTAGTTTTTATTTTATGTATTTGTATATAACACATTACTTGTTATAAATATATAAATTATATAAAAGCTTATTTTGTCAAGCTCAAATTTACAGATAACTTACTCACCCCCTTGTCATCCAAGATGTTCATATCTTTCTTTCTTCAGTCACAAAGAAATTATGTTTTTTGAGGAAAACATTTCAGGATTTCTCTCCGTATAGTGAACTTTAATGGTGCCCCAGAGTTTGAACTTCCAAAATGCTGTTTAAATGCAGCTTCAAAGGGCTCTAAACGATCCTAGCTGAGGAAGAAGAGTCTTATCTAGCAAATTGATCGTCATCTTCTAAAAAAAAAATACAATTTATATACTTTTTTACCTCAAATGCTCGTCTTGTCTATCTCTGTGTGAACCTTGTGTATTTCGAGTCAAGACAGTTGGGGTATGTCCAAAAATCTCCCATCTCATTTTCTTCTCCAACTTCAAAAAAGTGGTTAAAAAGAGAGAGACGTGGACTCCCGCTGTAACTTTACCTGCTGGTGTTGCTTGTAGACAATGTTTTTTTAGAAGAACGAGTGATTTGTACACTTTTTAGTTTTATGTTTTGTAAAACTGGTATTGGTTTAGTTTTGTAGTAGACATTCTTTTCTTTTCCAATATTTTGAGGAGACACTGCCTTCCTTGCCTTCTTGGAGGAAATGCACCTGATATTTATACATTGTATATACAGTGAGGGAAATAATTATTTGATCCCCTGCTGATTTTGTATGTTTACGCACTGACAAAAAATTATCATTCTATAATTTTAATGGTAGGATTATTTAAACAGTGAGAGACAAAATAACAACAAAAAAAATCTAGAAAATGCATTTCAAAAAAGTTATAAATTGGTGGCATTCACAGAGGTCACACGTTTCTTGTAGGGATTTTGTCCCTGACGTTTGGCAACTCGAACCTTCAGCAGATTTTCTATGTCATTAAGGTCTTGAGACTGGCTAGGACCTTCATGTGCTTCTTTTTGAGCCACTGGCTGTGTGTTTTGGGTCATCCACGACCAATTTTCAATGGTTCATACCCAAGATTTGATGGTACATGGCCCGTCCATCGTCCCTTTGATGCAGTGCAGTTGTCCTGCCCCCTTAGCAGAAAAACACCCCCAAAGCCAGGGCTTGAAATTAACTCTTTTACTTGGTAGCACTGGTGCTCCCAACTTCAAAAAGTTAGGAGCACCAAAATTTTTTAGGAGCACCCAATTTCATTTTAGTAATGCGCCAATCTTGATTCTTCATGGCCGATTTTGATTGCCAATGTTTTTCAAGCAAACGGGCTGATTCTGAAAGCCTTTTTTATATATTTATTTTATGCCTTAAGCAAGGGACACAAATAAATGAAAATATGAGTACGCGAACAAGATGTTTATTTTCTCTATTATAGTTACAGCCATTTAAATTAGAGGCAACCACTGCATTTTTAAAGAATCAATAGTATAAATAACAAAAAAGAAACTAAACAGTTCTTTCTTAATCGTGTAGACAATAAATGCAGCCATAACCAAAGTAGGCTATTTTTCAAGCATGATACAGAGCTATAGACAACTATACAACTTAGTATAGCCCACATACTAATAACAGCTTAGATATGTTATGTAGCCTAATTTGCGCACATTGGGGAGTCGCTCTCTAAACGTGGGGTATTAAAATTTATTTTGAATGCACGTGCGCATTTTACTTTTGGTTTCATTTTAACGGTCGCGCAAAACTCTCAGCGGCGCTGAGCGTGCATTCTTCAATACAAGAGATGACTTTAACAAAACCATTTGAAAGTGGGAGGACACCAACAGGATTGGATTTTGAAAAGCGTGCCCAGTGGAAATTACGCCCCTGTGTGAGTGGAACTCTGCAGCTGAGTTATCATCTGATGTGTGTATGCCACGTTGGACATTATACTGAGACGGAGGCGCTAGAATCGTATCTGACAAATTGTGCGCTGTAGGAAGAAAAGCAGATTGTGGAGACCTTTTAATTGTCCACAATCAAAAAACGTCATATCACACACCCCTAACTGCAATGCAGTTTGTACAAGTCTGGAACAGAGGTTGGGTGAGAGGAAAAAAAAAACGTCCGGTTCCTAATTCAGCGCAGCGCAGTGTTTGTGTCAGGGAGTGATTGACAGCTAAAATCTTAAATCTGCATTAAAGGAAATAATGTAAAGCTGAATTTTAAATGTTATGTAATGTTGGAGAGAACGGCGAACCTGTCGCTGTATCAGCTCACAGCAGTCTGTACAGTAGTTAGACTAACGAAAGTTTTGTAAAGAAATGAAACCAAGTCGCACCACAACAATTTCTCGCACTCGCACAAATGCTCCCAAATATAATTTGAGGTCGCGCAGATTAAATTTTGGGAGCATATGCGGCCAAAACGGTCGCAATTTCGAGCCCTGCCCAAAGCATAATGTTTCCACCTCCATGTTTGATGGTGGGGATGGTGTTCTTGGGGTCATAGGCAGCATTCCTCCTCCTCCAAACATGGTGAGTTGAGTTGATGCCAAAGAGCTCATCTGACCACAACACTTCACCCAGTTCTCCTCTAAATCATTCAGATGTTCACTGGCAAACTTTAGACGGGCATGTATATGTGCTGTCTTGAGCAGGGGGACCCTGCGGGCGCTGGTGGATTTCAGTCTTTCACACCGTAGTGTGTTACCAATTGTTTTCTTGGTGACTATGGTCCCAGCTGCCTTGAGATCATTGACAAGATACTCCCGTGTAGTTCTGGGCTAATTCCTCACTGTTCTCATGATCATTGAAACTCCACGAGGTGAGATCTTGCATTGAGCCACAGACCGAGGGAGATCGACAGTTATTTTGTGTTTCTTACATTTGCAAATAACTGCACCAACTGTTGTCACCAAGCTGCTTGGCAATGGCCTTGTAGCCCATTCCAGCCTTGTGTAGATCTACAATCTTGTCCCCTGACATCCTTGGACAGCTCTTTGGTCTTGGCTATGATAGAGAGTTTGGAATCTGATTCATTGCTTTTGTGGACAGGAGTATTTTATACAGGTAACAAACTTATTTGAGATTAGGAGCACTTCCTTTAACCCTTAAAGACCTAGAACATTTTTGGGGCACCTGAGGCACCTGTATATTTCTTTGTTTTTTCAGACCTATTCTAGCAGTCAGCATCAATTGTCATATATCATTATAAACATAAGAACTTGAACTTTATGTCTAGCTAATTTAAAATTACAAATTTCTAGGGATGTAACGGTATCAAAACTTCACGGTACGGTAATACCTCGGTATGAATGGCACGGTACGGTATTTATTGAATCATTTACAGGAAAAACAAAACTAATGAAGAGACACGAAAAAAGTGCCAGAAGTGTTTATTAAACAGTTTACATGAACACTGAACATATCAATGGCATACACATTTGCCATCTATCTGTAAACTTTGAAACAGAAACTTTAGTAACTATTTAGTAACACAAAATTATTAAAGCATGTAAAAAACAGTCAAATCAGTTTAGCTGAATGAGTTGTCTGAATCTAGTTGTCTGCTTGAAATAAGATTTTTTTTCTTACCCCATTGACAGATTATTTAGCTTGTTTTAAACAAAAACTCACTTAATTTTGACTGGTTATACTAAAAACAAGACAATAATTTTTACTTGTCTAGAAAATCCTTCTTGATTTAATAATATTTAGATATTTTGGCTGGAAACAAGACAAAATTCTAAGTAAGAAAAGCATTTTTTTGCAGTGCAGTAGGCTCTAATGCCTTTCTTTCGCATTAAATCTTTATTAAAAACAATCCTTAAAAAACTTTTCTACCTGGACAAGTGCATCTATTATGTTGCCTAGTTTATTTAAAACGGCACCTTTCCTTATTTTAAACCTAGCCAAAAAGCCACGTGTTGACTGTGAAATTTATATGCATTTATGGTACATTTCCGTGTCAATCCATGTTAATTTTTACAGCGAACAATGCACTGTAACATTAATTCAGCGCAGACAGCGCAGCCAAAAATAGACTCGGTCACGGTGCCGAAACGATCGCTGCGCTGCTGCAAAGGCACCGCTTCTAGGACGTACTGCCGGACAGCAACCGTGTGCAGTGTGAACGCTCCAATCCGTTAACATGGGTGCTGAAAAGAATATGTAACGCATACGCACTTCAGACGGAGCAGGTTAGACCATTTCCATCTCTGTTCCTTGCTGCTACAGTCTCTAGCGACAACAGACCGCAATAGATGATGGCCACGCCTGGGCTGATGGGAAATGTAGTTCCCGCTACCTCCCGTTCGCTCCATTCGCCTGAGCAAACTTTTCTCAGAAGACCTATTGTTTTATCGAGTCATGCGACCACGATAGTATCGAAAAAATGTGTTATTGCGGTACGACGGTATTTACAATACCGTTACATCCCTACAAATTTCCTTTTGTTTTCTCTAAAAATTAGTGAATTTCCAGAATTTTAGGAAAAAACGCTACCAACAATTGGGTGTTTTTTACTGTGTACTCAAACAAAAACTCCTGAAGTTTAGATTTTTTTCTTTAAAAATTTGTATTTAGGTGTTTTACACTTCCAAATACAATTTTGTCTATATATAACATTCCCCAAGCAAGTTATAGCCAATTATTACAATATTATTTAGGTGCTTTTCAGTGAAAAACAGGCCCATTTCGTTTATTGACAATATAGATCTGTCCAAAAACGTTTCAGGAGTAAAGTCATTGCAGAAACAGTGTTAAATAATAGCAAAACACAGTAAAAAATAATTTACTATTTCATAAATATATTCTTAATCCAAAAGATGAACAATAAACACAAATAGTGTAGAAAGTAGCATAAGAAAAAATGCACAAACTGTCTTGTGCAACAAAAAAATAAATAAACAATCCAAATTATTCACAAACTACACACAAAATGAGAGAGAAATATACAGAGTGCAACCGAAAAAATAGTACAAATAATCTTTAAAAACTATATAATAATTAGTTACATAATATAACAACCAAATAGATGGATCTGCTGGCTGTAGTCTGCGTCGGAATCTATTTTACCGGGACATCGCCTAGTGACCGAAAACCCACATTCCAGTGCTTTATCCGATATCTACTGTTGTTTCATCCTTGTTTTTGGTTTGTTTTATGTCAAAGGGCTCTGTCGTGAGTATTTCTGTACATTTTCAAAGAATGCTGTCATGCAAATGTGTTATTTTGCGTTTGTTTTCATGCACGCAAGACGCACTTTGCTTTCACTTTGCGTCTGTTCAGATCTGCAAAGAAACATACTAATCGGTGGTTCAAAAGACCAAAACCTATGTTTATTGGTTGAATAGATGACAGTTTGAACCAATCGGGGCACAGGGGTGGGACTAAGCATCAACAATCGTTCCTGTGGCTCAGAGGACCAAAACGTGTTGATTTCATCTGACGAATCAGTGCTGAGGAAATGTGATGACGTAATCACGCTTACTACGGAGCCTCTGAATATCCAAATGAGAAAAATGACTCTGTACTTTACGAGACTTTTTAAAGCATTCAAATTGGATTAGCGGTTCAAAAGTTATTAAACATTTAAGACCAATAGTTATTTTTAGCCGCCGGCGGCTGTCTCGGTCTTTGAGGGTTAAGAGAGTACTCCTAATCTCCTAATCTCAGCTCGTGACCTGTATAAAAGACAAGTGGGAGCCAGAAATTTTACTGATTGATAGGGGATCAAATACTTATTTCACTCATTAAAATACAAATCAATTTTATAACTTTTTTGAAATGCATTTATTCTGTCTCTCACTGTTTAAATAAACCTACCATTAAAATGATAGACTGTTCATTTCTTTGTCAGTGGGCAAACATACAAAATCAGCAGGGGATCAAATGATTTTTTCCTCACTGTATATATGTATTATATATAGTTCCTGAAGGTCAACCCTACACAAATAAAAATGTCTTAAAGGAAAGAGTAAAGCACTGAATGCAATATGTCATGTGACACATGATGCACCAGTAGATCCAAACGCCTGGAATCTTTTTTGATTATTTAAAGTAATTTCTGTCCAGTGAGCCACAGGGAAAATCACTCTGTGTCTCTTGACAGACAGATTTGTGTTGTTCGGTGATGTAACGCCCTTGTCAGCTAGCATCAGTCCAGCCTGAACACACCCAGACTAGAGACGGGGGCTTGTTTTATGAACGCGTGCGTATCTTTCTGTTTACAATCTGACAGTCGCTGCAGCCTGTGTACTTTGTGAGATATAAATTGCTGAATGCATGCAGACAACATCACAGGAAAAAATAGGATGTACTCGTGCACTTCACAACACACACACAGTTTAACTTCTTTTGTCAGCAGGAAGGGGATGGTTGCTACGGTAACGTCACCATGGGTATGCCCTGCTTGAGTATTGTGTCAGTACCTTGCCACACTCGCACACGAGCGCAAACACTGACCCAGCAAGAGCCGCGGACAGTGAGGCTGAATATGAAGCCCTGGGCGACATTAGCTGCGCGCTGCCACTCTCACTCCTAAATAAATAAATACACAAAAAAAAGCTCTTGTTAATATGTAACAAAGAGGCTTTCTACTGTGACGCTGCTGTGTAATTTGCACTTTTAACTCACTTGGACACCCTTCGCAACACTTGAAAAGGAATCAGTATTTGAAAAGGTTTTTCAGTACTTAATTGTGTACAATTTACATTAATCATGCTGAACGATCTACTGACAGGATATATAATGACAATGTGTTATTGGGGTCTTAAAGAATTCATTGCCTTGTCCGCTTTCAGAGGTTGTGTTCACAATGACAGACTGATTAATATACAGTCTCACACAGGTCAGTGAATTAGGTGATTTTTTAAGCCCTTGGCTTGGTGAATGACATGCACTTTTTCTGTTCACTAATAGTTTTGGTGGATTTGAGAAAATATATGTAAAGTGGTGAAATGTATTTTGGCAATTTATTAACCTTTGAAAAGTTCAGACATCAAAAAGTTTCTGTTTATTAGGATTTCTATTTTGCATAAACGCTTGCCCGTATAGCAAGCAAGTCTCTGCTAAGCTTCACAAACAGCAGATGGAGTGCAATAATTATGACTAAAATATGCATTTTGCTCAAATATTTTGCATCCAAAAGTGGGAGCAAACCTCAAATCTTCAAATTTCCTCCCTCATTTGCAATGGCACTATAAACTGCAGTACAAAGAGTTGCAAATAGTTTGTTCAAAGTCAAAGTAAACCACTTTTTAATAAAAAAAAGCAATTTCATGTTTTTATACCCCTACTGTACTGAAAATGCACCAAAGCGTGTCTTCAAAACCAAATCATAATTTTTGTGTATCGTCACACCCGTAGCATATAACTTGTTACGTACAAAAGCTCCCTGCTGTTTTCTGAGAAATAAAAGCTTGATGGTTTCGCATTTGAACATTAACAAATTAAGACGAATTAGAATTATTATTAGTTACAGTACATGTTACATGTTCATATTATTATTATAGTCAAATTGATAAATAATCACAATTTTGGCTAAATTATCCAGCCCTATAAAAAACACAGCAAACCTGGAGCTTTTAAAAAAAATACTGGCAATCACAATTTTATCAGAAAAAAAACCCTGTTTTGGATAATTAAAATTGACCTGAAATTGAATTGATTATGCTGCTTTTTGAGGATTTTCACCTGGCAGGCAATAAAAAATCTGATGTGGGATTTATAATAATTTTAATTTATTATAGAATTATTAATTAAAAAGAAATGCTAAGTAAAACATTGCATTAAACATGAAATATTGAACATTTAGAAAGACTGAAATTGTATTTTCTTGTAAAACATTCTAAAGAGCTGTATTTATTTTACAAAAAAAGAAAAGAATGGCAATCCGATTTTTCATCAGGAAAAATAAACACAATTACCCCCCCACTGACTTATTATAGATAATTAAAATTGGCCTCTTATGCTGCTCTTTGAGGGTTTTCATCTGGCAGGCAATAAAACAGTTCCAAAAAAGATTCTGGTGAAGGATTTATAATGAAACAATTTCCATTTAGAAATTAATAACTGCAAATAAATGCCAAGTAAAACATTGAATTAAACATGAAATATTAAACATTTTAGAATAAGGCGGTGCAAGAAAAAAAACATACAAATAAAAAATAAATAATCTGGTGTAAGAATTGCAAATAAATGGCAACTGAAACATTGAATTAAACATGAAATATTGAACATTTAGAAAGACTGAAATAGTATTTTCTTGTAAAACATACCAAATCATTTAATTTATTTACTTGAAAAAATAATAATAATGACAATCACAATTTTTATCATAAAAAAATGAAAAAATAAATAAACACAATTACTTCCCCAATTACTTATTATTGGTAATTACAACTGACCACAAATTTTGCTGCTCTTTGAGGATTTTTATCTGACCGGCAATAAATGGCACTAAATAAATAAAAATCTATTGTAAAATTCATAATGAAACTATTTCCACTTTAAATTCCACAACTTCATTAATAATTGCAAAGAAATGCCAAGAAAAACATTGAATTAAACATGAAATATTGAAAATTTTGCAGGCAATAAAATTGTGCAAAAAATATATATATATTGCAAATTTAAAAAGACTGAAATAGTATTTTCTTGTAAAACATACCAAATAATTTATTTATATATATATATATATATATATATATATATATATATATATATATATATAAAGAAATTAATGGCAATCACAATTTTAATCAGAAAAAAAATATGATGCTGCTCTTTGAGGATTTTCACCTGGCAGGCAATAAAACAGGGCAAAAAAGGTCTAGAACTTATAATGAAACAGTGTCCACTTAGAAATTTATAATTGTAAAACACTGAATTAAACATGAAATATTGAACATTTAGAAAGACTGAAATAGTATTTTCTTGTAAAAGATACCAAATAATTTTATTTATTAAAATAATAATAATTAAATAATGGCAATCACAATTTTTATCAGCAATAAATAAACACAATTCTTCCCCCAATTACTAATTATGGATAATAAAATTGAGGATTTTCACCTGGCAGGCAATAAAACAAAACAAAAAAATCTGGTGTAGGATTTCTAATTAAACAATTTCCACTTGGAAATTAAGATTTGCAAAGAAATGGCAAAAAAATAAATAAATTAAAAATTAAACATGAAATATTGAGAATTTAGAAAGACTGAAATAGTATGTTCTTGTAAAACATACGAAATAATTTTATTTATTAAAAAACAAAAATAAATAATTGCACTCAAAAAAAATAAACATAATTACTGCCATAACTTAGCCCATTACTTACTAAGGATAATTCAAATTATGCATTTTTTTAGGATTTTCGTCTGGCAGGCAATAAATAAACAAAAAAATGAAATATTTTAAATATGTTAAATTTTAGAAAGACTGAAATAGTATTTTCTTGTAAAACATACCAAATAATTGTATTTATTAAAACAATAATTATAAATTATTATCAATAAATAAATAAACACAATTGCTCTTCCCATTACTTATTATGGATAATTAAAATTGACCTCAAATTATGCTGCTCTTTGAGGGTTTTCATATAGTATTTTCTTGTAAAACATAGAAAATAATTTTATTTATTAAAATAAATAATAATAATGGCAATTTTTATCAGAAAAAGGAAAACAAAAATTACTTCCCCTATTACTTAAAATGCATCATTAAAATTGACCTCAAATTATGCTGCTCTTTGAGGATTTACACCAGGCAGGCAATAAAATGGTGCAAAAATAAATAAATAAATAATCTGGCGTAGGATTTATAATGAAACTATTTTGACTTAGAAATCAATAATTGCAAATTAAAGCCAAGTAAAACTTAAAATTTAGAAAGACTGAAATAGTATTTTCTTGTAAAACTTATTTTATTTTATTTATTAAAAAAATATAATAATGCAGATCATGAATCAGATCATTATCAGAAAAAAAAAACAGTTATTTTCACCTGGCAAGCAATAAAACAGGGCAAAAAAGGTGCAGGATTTATAAAAAAAAAAACAGTTTCCACTTAGAAATTAATAATTGCAAAGAAATGCCAAGTAAAACATTAAATTAAACATGAAATATTGAAAATTTAGAGAAAGACTGAAACAATATTTTCTTATAATACTCCAAATCATTTTATTTATTTTAAAAAAAGCAAGTATTGGAACAAACCCAAACCCATTTAATGATCTGCAATTTAGCATAATGAAATCAAACAATCAATTATTTTTTATCACAGGATAAGGAAAGTCATAGGGTTTTGTTACTGTAATGTCAGCGTCTCTTTAAAACAGGGCAAAAAAAAAGGTGCAGGATTTATTAAAAAACAGTTTCCACTTAGCAATTAATAATTGCAAAGAAATGCCAAGTAAAATATAAAATTAAACATGAAATATTGAAAATGTAGAAAGACTCAAACAGTATTTTCTTGTAAAACATACCATATTAAACATACCATAATTTTATTTATTCATTATCAATAAATACATAAACACAATTACTCTTCCCATTACTTATTATGGATAATTAAAATTTACCTCAAATTATGCTGCTCTTTGAGGATTTTCATCTGGAAAGCAATAAAATGGTGCAAAAATAAATCTTGTGTAGGATTTATAATGAAACTTTCCATTTAGAAATTATTAATGGCAAAGAAATGCCAAATAAAACATTGAATTAAACATAAAATATTGAACATTTAGAGAAAGACTGAAACTGTATTGTCTTGTAATATCAGAACAAAGGTGCAGGATTTATAAAAAAAAAAAAAAAAAAAAAAACGGTTTCCACTTAGAAATTAATAATTGCAAAGAAATGCCAAGTAAAACATTAAATTAAACATGAAATATTGAACATTTAGAGAAAGACTGAAACTATATTTTCTTATAATACTCCAAATCATTTTATTTATTTTAAAAAAGCAAGTATTAGAACAAACCCAAACCCATTCAGTGCTCTGCAATTCAGCATAATAAAATCAAACAATTATTTTTTATCACAGGATAAGGAAAGTCATAAGGTTTTGTTACTGTAATGTCAGAGTGTTCACTTCTGGTGAACTATCTCTTTAAAGTCCGAGGCCAACTTGGATAGATACACAAAAAGAAGGTGAAAACAGTGTTTTACTAAAAGCTGGAGAAATCCCAAGAGAGCGGCCAATAATCACTAACTCATGTACCAAGAGTGAAGCCCCCAAGGGCTCTTCTCTGTTGGTGATGCTAGTGAGAGTGCTGACAGATTCCTGTGAGGTGAAACCGGTGTATCTGTGTGTGTGTGTGTGTGTGTTTGTGCGGGTGGGTGGACATAAGAGTTAGTGAGGAGGAAGCAGGGGGGTTTGCGCTATATTACAGCACTATCTGTGGACTCTCTTCGGGATCAACCCTTCCTTGGAAAGCACCTGGTTGCCAGGCAACAAATGAGCTAAGACCCCGCTCCATCCCCAAAGCCTCGGCCACATTTGATTGGCTGACTCAGCGTTTTGGGGGTGGGGCTTAAAGTGTTTATAATGGAGAACAGTTTGATATCATTTGATTTTGAATGTTTTCCATCTAACATTTGATTTCGATTGCCAACTCGTAATCCGAACAGGCAGAGTCTGTGATGTTGGCGAGGGCAAGTTAGGCTTCATTTCCCTGCGTTCTGCCTCTATCACCTTGCGTTTCATCAATCACCTCTAAAGAACTGCAACACGCTGCCGGCACGGTTCCCCGTCTCTCTTCGCTCGCTCTGTCCATGTGTTCTCCATGCCTTTCTCTTCTTCTTTGTCTCTAGGGCTCGTCCCGAAGCAGCATCACCAGCCATCGTGGGCTTAATGGTTTATAGAGAGGTTTTAATCTAATAGCTGATGTGTTAGTCCAATCGGGATAGCTGCAGTTTAATGGAATGATGTCTGATAATTACAGACTTCAGCTAATTTGCCATTACGCCTGAAATATTAGTTTTATGGTAAATTAGCGTAAATTGAATGCGTAATTGTTTTTGTCCGCATGCATGAGTTGGAGTTGTAATGTATGTGTGTGTGTGTGTGTTTTTATGGATTTTAATTGATGCTACAAAAGCACTATGGCAGATAAACTGTAGCTTGTTGAAAAGCAAATGGAAGGAGGTAGTTTTTTAAGTCTCGGATGCAGATATCACAGCACTTTACAGTAAAATATTTTTTATTGGAGAAAAATGTATTTAGTAGGGCTAGGTCAACTGAGTAAAAGCCTTTAATCAAATTATGTACATGATACTGATATTTTATAAATTCTGTCTAATAATAATTTCATTTTCATTTTGTATTTCATGTTATATTTTATTCTAAAGAGAATTTTAATAATGCAGAAATACTAATATAATTACATACATATATACACACACACACACACACACACACACACACTTTTATTTATTTCTGCATTATTAAAATTCTGTGTGAGAAAAAGTAATAAAATGACTAATATTTTATTTTCATTGTTATATTTTATTCTAAATACAATTTTATTATTTATTATATTATATTATATTATTTGCTTGTTTGTTTTTTTATTTCTGCATTATTAAAATTCAGTGCCATATTATATTATATTATATTATATTATATTATATTATATATTATTATTATTATATTTGCTTGTTTGGTTTTTTATTTCTGCATTATTAAAATTCAGTGTCATATTATATTATATTATATTATATATTATTATTATTATATTTGCTTGTTTGTTTTTTTATTTCTGCATTATTAAAATTCAGTGTCATATTATATTATATTATATTATATTATATTATATTATATTATATTATATTATTATTATATTTGCTTGTTTGGTTTTTTATTTCTGCATTATTAAAATTCAGTGTTAAAAAAGAGAGTGAGAAAATTCTGGCTGGTAATTATTTTGTTTTCATTGTTATATTTTATTCTAAAGACAATTTTAATATAAACTAAAACAGAAATAATCATTACATTAATGTACAGTATGAAGAGATTGTATAAAAATTACATTTAACAATGTTTTTTGTTAAATATTTTCGATATTTAAATATTGTAATGTTAAATATTTTAAATAATAAATTATTAGTGTTTTTAGAGATTAATTTCAAGTGGGCATTATGGTTATTTTATAGTTATGTTATATTTCATGTTCTGTTTTATTATTCTAAAGAGAATTTTTATTAATGGAGAATTATATCATATATTTATTTATTTATTCCTGCATTATTAAAATTATGTGTTAAAAATATAGAGAAAATTCTGGCTGATAATTATTTTATTTTCATTATTATATTTTATTTTAAAGACAATTTTAATATAAGCTAAAACAGAAATAATCACTTCATTATAATGTACAGTATGATATTTTCTAAGAATTACATTTAACAATGTTATTGATATTAAATATATTAAATAATAAATTATTAGTGTTTTTAGAGATTCATTTTTAAGAGAGCATGATGTATATATGCTTATAATTATTTTATTTTATGCTATATTTTATGTAATTCAATTGAAATTAAGTACATGATACTGATACATTATAAATTCTGGCTAACAATAATTTTATTTTCATGTTATATTTTATTATTCTAAATAGAATTTTAATAATGCACAAATAATTATTTATTTTTATGAAAATTATGCATTATACAATTACAGAGAGTAAGAAAATTCTGGCTGGTAATTATTTTATTTTCATTGTTATATTTTATTCTAAAGACAATTTTAATATAAACTAAAACAGAAATAATCACTACATTGTACATTATACATTATAATGTACAGTTATAATGTACAGTATGACGAGATTGTCTAACAATTATATTTAACAATGTTATTGAAGATAAATATTTTAAATAATAAATTATTAGTATTTTTAGAGATTAATTTTAAGTGAGCATTATATTTGTTCTTAAATGATTTTATTTTCATGTTATATTTCATGTTAATTCAGTTTAAAAAAGTACATGATACTGATATATTATATTCTGGCTAATAATAATTTTATTTTCATGTTATATTTCATATACATTTTAATATACAAAAATATAATTGTCACAAGGATGGTCTGAGACAAGCGGATCCATATGCAGCATTTAATAGTACGGGAAAACAAACACAAAGGGGCAGGCAGAAATCGTAGTCAAACACAGGCAGAATGGTCGGGGCAGGCAGCGAGAATCAAACACGGGAGGGAGTCCAGGAATCAAAACACGGGAAAACAAACACGGGAAGAAACGCTCAGAAACGCAGCCGGGGCAATACAAGACTTCGCAAAGAAGCTGTGTGTGTGAGTGGTTTATGAACAGTCAGTGTGATGAGAAACAGATGCGTGCAGCAATCAGTGCAGTGGGTCACGAGGAGCAGGTGTGAGCAGTGATTGGTGCAGTGGCTTGTGGGGGATGAAGTCCATGATGTGTAGTGCAAGAGTTTGTGATGACAGGACGACGGAGGCTCAAATCGTGACAATAATACAATATTTATTTATTTATGTATGCATTATTAAAAGTCTGCAAAAATTCTGGCTGATAATTATTATATTTTCATTGTTTTATTTTATTCTAAAGACAATTTTTACAGAAATAATCACTACACTATAATGTAAATTACATTTAACAATGTTGCTGTCATTATATATTAAATGTGACCACAAAATCAGTGATAGGGTCAATTTTTTATTATTTTAATAATATTTGGCCGAGATACAACTATTTGAAAATCTGGAATCTAAGGGTGCAAAAAAAATTAAATATTGAGAAAATAGCCTTTAAAGTTGTCCAAATGAAGTTCTTAGCGATGCATATTACTAATCAAAAATTAAGTTTTTATATATTTACTGTAGGAAATTGACAAAATATCTTTATGG
Source organism: Garra rufa (assembly GCF_049309525.1). Lineage (NCBI taxonomy): Eukaryota > Metazoa > Chordata > Actinopteri > Cypriniformes > Cyprinidae > Garra > Garra rufa. The sequence goes on along the minus strand of NC_133366.1, from coordinate 45,867,545 downwards.
AACATGATCTGTACTTAATATCCTAATGATTTTTGGCATAAACAATAATTCAGACCCATACAATGTATTGTTGGCTGTTGCTACAAATATACCATATAATATATGGTTACAAATATTAAATTATTAGTAGTTTTTATTAGTTTTAGTTTTAATGGCTAATACTGACTTTAAAAAAAATATATATTGGCTGATATGCATTATGCTACTGTTGTGTTATTCAGTATAAACACCCTATAATTATGATAATATAAGATTAAATTGTTGTGGTGGACTTGAGTTACTCTGATGGTTGGAAAAGCCCTTGTTTATTTCAGAGTGCACACAATCTGCCAAATGTCTTTCTGCGTCTATTCATCACTCTATTTCCTCCCCCCAGTCTTTCACTCTCTATTTCTCTCCTCCTTTTCGCTCTTTCTCTCTGCCTTGTTCGGATCGATCACTCTCCAGTTTCTCGACCTGTCACGGATCAATAACTCCACACTCCTCTGCTTTGCTTTGTCTGACCGCATTAGACAGACCGCTGCTGACTCTCCAGTGCCCATTTGAGGCTTTGCGCTTTGTCATTTTAGTTAATTGTGATTAACTGTCAATTTATTATAATTTCACAGGTTGGACTTTTGGTTTAGGTGCCTGCTCTTCCTTCCTTTTCAAGCATTTGATCATAATCTAGGTTATAGAGTCTGATAAAGATAAAATGACCATTAATTCTCTTTTATCTGATGATTGCACCATAACAATCCCCCAAAATAACACACAAATTATTATCAGCACATATTACATTTTTAAAAACGTTTATTATTTTATTAGATGATATTGGATATTTAATTGTGCTTGCTTGTTTCCCCTATTTTTGCATTTGGATTACTGTAATGCTCACTTTTTATTAGTTTGTTTGTTTGTCTGTATAGCTTCACAGAAGATTAAATTTTCTACATTACAATTAGGAGTAGTTTATCAGTGGTGATAATGTCAATATTAAGTAAATATTTAATAATTTCATAATGTTTAATTGCATATTTTTAATAGCGAAATGTCTTTTTTGCATGTTTTGTGTTAGATGTGGTCCTCGCAATTTTTTTCATGAGAGCTGCACTTATAGGACAAAGTCAATAGGAGTGCCGCTTTTATCGCAAAGTATCATCCAGTCATTAGCATGTCTGCTTATCAATCTGTCAGTATGCAATGCAATATAAAAGGGGTTATTTTTAAAAGACATTTAAAGTCATTTTTAAAGTTATTTTTTTAAAGCTATTTGCTTCTACATTAGTCCATCATGTATCTACCCATCTAAGACCATATTCGGCATTAAGACCTGGGACGATTGCCAAAACAACTCAAGTTGTTGTTGCAGTGCTGGACATAAGGGCAGAGCAAGATTAAATAGGCTATCCTTGCAGTCTAGCCATCTTGTAATTCTGCTGTTTTGGGTATTTTTAAATATGAATTATTTGTAATAGAGCAAACTCTGACTGTTGTTCATTTATTTATGTTCTCATTTAGCACAGGGCTCTACAGTGTGACAATTTTACTTGCATTTGCGACTGAAAACTACTGCGTGCGACTATGAAAAAATATTTAGGAGCACCATGTGCGACTGACCCGATCAGCCTATTTGTGTTTGCGCTGAGGGGAGCTTCAAAGGTTTCTATGTGTTTTTGCAACGTTGAGTAATGTATCACAGACATATCTCATGAATCCTTTCATAAACAAAGTGTAGAGAGAGTGTAAAGATTAATTGCGCAGTGTAGAGAGCTTTGTTGATTATAATGGAACTTTGTGAGATCGCAGTGAACTAAGATGAGTGACAGCTTTGAATAATTTTAAGGGAGTTTGTAGATGAGAACACAGCAGTGTTATAAATTATGAATTATGAATGAGCAAGCATTTTTAAATGAATCTAGTGAAATGATTCAATTTTCCATTCATAAAGACAGTCACTTGCTTTATTCCTGAATGAATCAGCTGTTCGAATGAATCAAATGAATTTGATTCAGTGTCTTGCTGCCACCTGCTGTCAGATTTAGTTTCATTTTTACAGTATCTTTTCAGTTATTTAAATCATTTAATATTTCTTTATTCAAAATGGTAAATTTAAAACATGAATTTATGAATTTGATTGCACTCGTGCCACCTCTGAGCCTCATTAAACATATGAAAATACACATACAAGCCACTTTTGTGCCACCTCTGTAGTACCAATTAATTTTGTTAATACTGATTTCATTTGATTGGTAATTTATTCTTATCCTACTTGAACTTGTTCAGTTTTTTTTTTTAATTAGAAGTTTTAAAAAGCTTAAAAATATATAGTTTTAAAAAAATTGACTTTTAATAAAGTTAGAAAAATGCCATTACAAAGGTAAAAACAAAATTCCCCTATAAATCACTTTAAGGAGTCAAATATCACCTCGTAATAAGAAGGCACATTTTTTATCAGATTTTTTGATTATTGTTTAGAATGTGGTCCTGAAAATTTGACTGTGCTCCTATTTTTTTTTAAGTTAGGAGCACAAGTGCTCCTAAAAAGAAAAGTAAGAGTAGAGCCATGTAGCGAGACAGCAGATGCTGAAAACACTGTGAGTGTCATGCGCACTTCAGTAGTCTGTGTGTGTAGTAAATGAAACTGCGCGTCTGTGCCTTTCATTTATGAATAGACACGCAGAATGCATATTTAAATGGTATTTTAGCAGCTTAGTATTTACAGATACTAGTCCATATCGCAATTTTGTGTTCCATGGCATTCCGCATTATCCAGAAAATTCTGTTTTTATGACTGGATTCCGCGATTCGCCTTTTCCGCATCACGGAAATCATAAAGCCCTAAATATGATGGATTATTGCCTTTTGTCGCGTCACATGGTGACTCTCATGTTCAGTGAAGACAAGGTGTGGGTTATGTTATAGCCCTGCTTGTTTTTTTATTTATTTACGGATTTATGCATCCTGAGTCAGTCATAATTTAAATTGTTAAACAGTTGATTACTTTTATAGTATCATTGAGATACTATTATGGTTTTTATTAATATTTTAAATCGTTTATTATTTTTATATTTTATGGAAGCCTATTTCCACTAGAATTATCTCACAATTTGAAAAAACGTTTTTATAAGATTTTTTAGAAAAAAGATTTTTTTCAGGAAATTCTTTTTTTTTTTTTTTTTCAGAATTATGGGATCCAATTTTGAGGGGAAAAAATAATTGTGTATATCTCGCAGTTCTTACTTTTTTTCAAAAATTGCGACTTTATAACTCACAATTTCGAATTTATATCATGCAATTCTGAGAAAAAACTCTAGGTTTGCAAGTTTATATCTCGCAATTCTGCCCTTTTCTCTGAATTTTGACTTTATTTCTTAGAATTATGATTTTATTTCTCAGATTTGCAAGTTTATATCTCACAATTCTAACTTTATCTCAGAATTGCGAGTTTATATTACTCATTTCTGACTTAATTTCTCAAAATTGTCACTTTATTTCTCAGAATTGTGGCTTTATTTCTCAGAATTGCTAGTTTGTCTCGCAATTCTGAATTTATAACTCGCAATTCTGACTTAATTTCTCCGAATTGCAACTTTATTTATCAGAATTGCAAGTTTATATCACACAATTATGACTTTATCTTAGAATTGCAAGTTTGTATCACACAGTTCTGACTTCATTATTGAGAATTGTGACTTTATTTCTCAGAATTACGACTTTATTTCTCAGAACTGTGAGTTTTCTCTTGCGATTCTGAAGTTATAATTCGCAACTGCAAGTTTACATCACACAATTCTGAGAAAAAAATCACAATTACCTTTTTTATTTTTTCATTCAGTGGTTGAAATGGGATTCCATAATATTTATTTTGTATATTGTCTGAAAATGTTTTTATTTTAGTTGCAGTTTTAGTTTTAGTTAGATATAATAAACATGTTTGACATCAGCAAGAATATATTTATGCATCCATAAAAACTAATATACTGTTTTTAAATAGAGGGTAGAACAAAATATAAATATTAAATATTAAAAATAAATATAAAGTAGAAGGGTGTTTGGACACTTTTCTGGTTGTTCTTATTTGTAGTTAATGTGGTGGACTACATCTTTGGTTAATCTGCGATAGCCTCTTTCTGAAAAGGTTTTGTGGATGATATTATATCCAAATCCATACAAATTCAAGATACTGTGCAACAGATGTGTAAATTGGGGCCACGTGTGGGGCCACCCGTTTGCAATGTGGGGACAAGCTTTTCTGATAAAATGAGACCAAGAGCAAAGCATTAAACATGCCACAAATTTGCTGCCCACACCTCAAAGAGCACTGTACCGGCCGCATGCTGTGGGTCGCCTTTCACTTGCAGGGACTGGGGTGTCTTATTAAATGAAAAGCAAGATTGGATTCTGCAAAACACAGAGAACCTGCTTCATTCTGCTAGTTTGGAACAAGGTTTGTTTTTCAGCAGGACGCTGATCCCAAACACAAAGCCAAATTAAAGTTGGAACGCTTTAAGAAGGGAAACGTTCTACAAAGTCCCAGTCAAAGCCTGATCTCTGTCCAAATGAGAATCTGTGACACTGAATTTGCAAATTGCATAATCTTCATCCTATTAACCCGAAGAACCTGGAGCCAAGCTGTTTGGAAGAACAAGCCAAAATTACACCTTAACAGCATGCAAAGCTCTTACATACACAGAAAAAAATACTTTGAAACAATTTTCACACAGAAATAGCTTTTTTACTAAGAAATTAGTACATTTCTCAAATTATTACTTTTTTCAAAACAAACTGTAATGGCTGTTTTTTATACTTTTTTCTATTATATTCGTACTTTTTTTTATTTATGGGTCAAAGACGAAAAAGGGTTTTAGCATAAAAACAATAAGTGTAATATTGCTTTAAATTGTTGTTGTTTCTCCAAAAAAATATTTAAAAGTTTTCTCTTTAATTTAATTACATTTTGTTTTTATTTTTCGGAGCAAAAAATAAACATCATACATTTCCCCTAATTTACAGAAGACACCCACTAAAAATTCCGAGTTTATATGCAATTCTGACTTAATTTCTCAAAACTGTAAGTTTTTTCTCAGAATTATGACTTCATTTCTCAACTCGCAATTTTGCCTTTATAACTTGCAATTGTGAGTTTGTATCACACAATTCTGACTTCATTTCTCAGAATTGTCGCTTTTTTCTCAGAATTGTGACTTTATTTCTTTATTATAACTTGCAATTGTGAATTTATATCACACAATTCTGACTTTATTCTTTATTTCTCAGAATTACGACTTTCTCAGAATTGTTGTTGTTTTTTCCAAAAAAATATTAAAAAGTTTTCTCTTTAATTTAATTGCATTTTTGTTTTTGTTTCTCTGAGCAAAAATAAACATCATACATTTTCCCCTAATTTACAGAAGACACCCACTAAAAATTGTGAGTTTACATCACTAAATTTTGACTTAATTTCTCAAAATTGTTGAGTTTATTTTGTGAATTTATATAACGCAATTCTGACTTCATTTCTCAGAATTGTCACTTTTTTCTCAGAATTATGACTATTTCTTTATTATAACTTGCAATTGCGAATTTATATCATGCAATTCTGACTTAATTTCTGAGAATTGTGCCTTTATTTCTCAGAATTACGAATTTCTCAGAATTGTGAGATTTTGTCTCGCAATTCTCACTTTATAATTTGCAATTGCAAGTTTATATCAAGCAAATCTGAGATAAAAAGTCGTAATTACCTTTTATATTCATTGTTTGAAACAAGCTTCCATAATATTTATTTTTTATATTCTCTGAAAATGTTTTTATTTTAATTGCAGTTTTAGTTATCTATAATAAATACTGCTTTAAATTGTTGTTTTTTTCAAAAAAAAAATAAAAATTTTCTCTTTAATGTAATTGCATTTTTGTTTTTGTTTTTCTGAGCAAAAAATAAATATCACATTTTTTTCAGAATTGCAAGTTTATGTCTCGCAATTCTGACTTTATCTCAGAATTGAGAGTTTATATCACAAAATTTTGACTTAATTTCTCAAAATTGCAAGTTTATTTCTCAGAATTATGACTTTATTTCTCAACTCGCAATTTTGCCTTTATAACTTGCAATTGTGAGTTTATATCACACAATTCTGACTTCATTTCTCAAAATTGTGACTTTATTTCTCAGAATTACAATTTTCTCATATTTGTGAGTTTTTACCTTTTATATTCATTGGTTGAAACGAGCTTCCGAGCAATTATTTTTTTATATTCTCTGAAAATGTTTTTATTTTAGTTATAATATTATATAGCTTACTGCTTTAAATTTAGTTTTTCCAAAAAATAAATATTTAAAAGTTTTCTCTTTAATTTAACTGCTTTTTTTGTTTGTTTGTTTTTGTTAGCTATAATAAATACTGCTTTAAATTGTTGTTTTTCCAAAAATATTTAAAAGGTTTCTCTTTAATGTAATTGCATTTTTCTTTTGTTTTTTCTGAGCAAAAAATAAATACCCGGTTTTTTTTTTCAGAATTGCAAGTTTATGTCTCGCAATTCTGACTTTATCTCAGAATTGAGAGTTTATATCACAAAATTTTGACTTAATTTCTCAAAATTGCAAGTTTATTTCTCAGAATTACGATTTTCTCAGATTTGTGAGTTTTTACCTTTTATATTCATTGGTTGAAACGAGCTTCCGAGCATTTATTTTTTATATTCTCTGAAAATGTTTTTATTTTAGTTATAATATTATATAGCTATAATAAATACTGCTTTAAATTGTTGTTTTTCCCCAAAAAATATTAAAAAGTTTTCTCTTTAATTTAACTGCTTTTTTTGTTTGTTTGTTTTTGTTAGCTATAATAAATACTGCTTTAAATTGTTGTTGTTTTTCCAGAAAAATATTTAAAAGGTTTCTCTTTAATTTAATTGCATTTTTCTTTTGTTAGCTATAATAAATACTGCTTTAAATTGTTGTTTTTCCCAAAAAATATTTAAAAGTTTCATTTTTGTTTTTGTTTTTCTGAGCAAAAAATAAAAATCATACATTTTCTCTTAATTTACAGAAGACACCCACTAAAATGTCATTCAGTGTAACACTCTTGTCAGGCATATTTACAACAAAAAATCAATTTATGACATATTAAAAGACAAATTTCTTTCACCCCAAATACTAATTCTACAAAATAGTTCTAAATTTTTTAAATTTGCCACTATCCTAAGTGTTGCCTATTTGTCAGTAAGAATTTTTTACTCATTTAAAACACAATGAAATGTAATATGCTCCCTTATTCTTTTATATATTTTAAGTCGGAATAGGCAAGTTGTTTGAATTACACTAAATGACAATTTAACATTATTTCAACCACATTTTGACATTTTATTTTCCAAAACTTATTTGAAACCTTAAAAGTAGACACTTCACTTACATTTAATGTGCTTTCTATGCACATAAAATCACTTTTGTAAATTTATTTCGATGTGGACATCTTAACGTCTTTGACCCTTATACTACTTTTATTTGTTAATTTTTTTTATTATATTTTTAAACAAAAAAAATCACATTACTGAAAAGTTTTAAAGTGTTAAAAGTTGAAGATTTTAAAAATTGTTGAGTAAAAAAACCCCCAAAGTGTCCTAAAGGGTCTTTTGCAAAGCACAGTATGTACTAATATAACAGTCCAATTGCACATTCTTAACTCGCTCCCACTGAGCTGCGTTTTGCAGTGCACAGTGCACACTATAAGCAGAAGGTGTCAGCTATAATGACCCTCGTCTCTGTGCTTCTTAGCCATCTGATCATTTGATCATATTCACAGCTCATTAGAACGGCGATGTGTCAGACCCTGTCCATGGGAACCTACAATTAAAATGTTCTTTACCTCACCGCAAATTATGCCAACAGATCGCACCATGAATTTCCGAATTTCTCCAGACAGTGAGGAGAGAATTAAATCTTTCTGATAAGCAGATGTTTATTTGTCAGCTCAAGCGGTGAAGCTTGCATAATCCTTCAATTTGTTACATTAACATTTTAAAGGGGTTATATCATCAGTGTTTTGTCATGTTAAAGGTTTTTTAGAGACAGTTGCTGTTTAGTTTAATATGACCACTTTCAACTCTGATCTGTTTGTAATTTGTTCGTCATGATTGGCTAAGCGTTTTGCATGCAAAATGTGATGTGGGTTTTCCGTCAATGTGAACTGCTTTTACTCTGTAAATACTTTAGAGATTTACTAAATGCTGTCAGACTGGAATTGGTTGAACTGTGAGATGTATTATGTGAATAAGTATATTTATTGAAATGATTACATTTGTCCGCACTGAATTTTGATCACACATATATCAGTTGATTGGATATATCGGTGTCTATTCAAACATTTAATTGGTGATCTGGTTGGAATATATACCAAATAAGCATTTCGTTTTTTTTTTTTTAGAAATCTTAGGAATTAACTTTTATTTGCAAGGATACATTTAACTGATGAAATGTGACAAAAGGGACATTTACATAGTTGTAAAAAATATATATATTTCAAACAAATGATGTTAAGCAAATGGAAATTGTATTTCAAACAAATTGTAGTTCATTGTAGTTCAAACAAAAGATGTTTGATCTTTTAATGATCTTTTAAGCATTATATTAACCAATTGATCCTGAAAAAGTGAAAAAAAAATCTATAATACATAACAATAAAATAAATATAATTAAACGTAATAAAATTTACATTTTTAACATTGATAATAAAAAAATAGTTTCTTATTAGAATTATTTATGAAGGATCATGTGACACTGATGGTTACAAAATAAATAAATAAATTACAAAATATATAAATATATATTTAAAATATATTTAAATAGAATCTGTTATTAAATTGTACAAATATTTCATTTAGAAATTAACTTTTTTATGGAAAAAAGTTCCTTACAAAATTATTAAAAATACAGTAAATTATAAAATAAAAATATATAAATAAATATTATTATAAATAAAATAAAATAATAAACAGTACAACTGTTTATAAAATGGAAAATAAATCAGATAGTTATAATAGTGATTGTTATAAAATAACCAAAAATAATTACATTTTAAAATATATTTAAATAGAAAGCAGTTATTAAATTGTAAAACTATTTTACTTAAAAATTTACTTTTGTTTGCAGGGATTCAATTACATTCAATTGATGAAAAGTGACGATAAGGACTTTTACATTGCTATAAAAAATAATTTCTTGAAGGATTTCTGAAGGATCATGTGTCGCAGTGATGGTTATAAAATAAATAAATAAATTACATTTTAAAATATATTTTTAAATAGAAAGCAGTTGTTAAATTGTAAAGATATTTCACTTAGAAATGGACTTTTATTTGCAAGAGTGCATTCAATTGATAAAAAAGTGACAATAAGGACTTTTACATTGTTATAAAATATTATATTTCAAACAAATGATGTTTGATCTTTTAATGATCTTTTAAACTTTTCCATTAATCAAATTATCCTGGAAAAGGTTCAATAAAATATAAATAAAATAACATAACATAAAAAAGTAAAATAAACAATCAGTACAACAGTTTTAACATTGAAAATATAAAAAAGTTTCTTATTAGACTGATATCCAACAAATAAAAATTATATTTCTAACAAATAAATAATAAATAAAAAATAAATCAATAAAATAAAATAAAAATAAATAAAGGATGGCTATAAAATAAATAAAAAATAAATAAATTACATTTTAAAATATATTTAAATAGAAAGCAGTTATTAAAATAATGTCAGGATTTGAGTCTTGTCTGTTCTGTTTTCCTTGTGTTTTTCCCCCTCTGTTTCAAGTTCAAATGGTTTAGTCCTGTGTTTCCCCCTTTTGGTTTTGTATTAGTTGGTTCAGTCGTGCCCATATTTGTACTTCCCCCTCGTTATCTTTGTTATCTTGTTTGTAACCACACCCCTGTTTCAGTGTATTTAAGTCTGTGTCTGCTCACTCCCCTTTGTCTGTCGATAATGATGTTACTTCGTGTTACATGTCTGCTCTTAGTTGTTTTGTTTTTCTTAAATAAAGTAGTTTTATTTATAGTCCTGTTCCCTTCCGGGAACTCGAGCCGCGTCAGGAACGCTATGGGGAACGCCATTGGCGGGCAGCACTCTGAATCATGTCTTGCAACCAATGAACGACGGGGGTGGTGACGTCACAGGCGCGGTGACGTCACCGACCAGGAAGTATAAAGCACGTGCGTTTGACGCCCGCGGCAGCTTTTGTCATTCAGCGAGAGCGCTCTGTGTCTGTGTCTGTCTAAAGTCATTGCTGTTTTTCGTGCCCAGTTTGGTACACTTTTATTTGAGTAATGACTTCTAAGCAACTTAGAAAAGCGGTGGCGGTTCAGCGCCCGCATAGACAGTGTGTTCCTCCCTGCCAACGCTTCATTGTTGGTGGGGATACACACAGTCTATGTGTGGTCTGCTTGGGAGCAGAGCACGCTCAGTCAGCCCTCGAAAAGGCTGGCTGTGCGCACTGTGACCGATTGCCGGTGCGCGTGCTTCGCTCCCGGAAAGCCCTCTTCGAGGAGGGGGTTTTCACCAGCGTCCCCCGCGGGGGTGGCCCCGCTTCCGCCGAGGCGGAGCGGCAGCTGCACTCGTGGGGTTCGCAGCTCGATTTGCTGGAGGGTATGGAGACGGGTGAACCCCTATCTCCACCCTCACTCAGCCAGTCGAGCGATCTTCTCTTGGACGCGGAAGCCCGCACTGCGGTTTCTTCCCCTCCAGAGTTGATCCCGGAGCTCTTGTTGTCTTCCTCCGAGGAGGTCGACCTTGCAGCCCCGGATGTCAGTGAGCCACAACCGCCGCCCCGTTCGCCTCACTATGAGGAGCTATTAGAGGTGCTGACTAACGCTGTGGCCAAGCTCAACATCGCTTGGCCCGCGGAAGAAAGTTTAAGAAACCCCTATGAGCCGCAGCGGAGCGCATTAGATGAGCGCTTCCTGCGGACACAGTCGGCACCTCCTAAGCGAAGCCTTCCCTTCTTCCCCGATCTACACAAAGAGCTTTCTAGATCGTGGGAGAAGCCGTACTCCTTCCGCTTGTTTAATCCCGCTGAGAATTATGGAAACATCGCGGGCGCGGAGGAGTGCGGATATAGGATGATGCCACGGGTTGAGCAGACGCTTGCGGGCTATCTGTCCCCCGGCTCGGCATCGTCCTTGAAGGCTCCGCCCTTGCCCACTAAGCCACTAAAAGTTACATCAGGCTTAATGGGCAAGGCGTACACGGCAGCAGGTCAGGCTGGCGCTTGCCTTCACACCATGGCAGTGCTACAAGCCTATCAAGCCGACCTGCTGAAGGAGTTAAGCGAGGGTGAGGAAGTGAATGTGTCGGAGATGCAGCGTACTGCAGATCTCGCTCTCCGCGCCACCAAAGAGACCGCCCGCGCAGTGGGCCGGTCTATGGCAGCCTTGGTGGCGGCGGAGAGGCATCTCTGGCTGACCCTGTCCGAAGTCAAAGAGAAGGACAGGGTCACACTCCTGGACGCTCCCCTGCAGCCGTCCGGCCTCTTTGGCACCTCGGTCGACACAGTTGTCACCAGGCACCAGGAGGCCCGTAAACAGGCCGCAGCGTTCAGGACCTTCCTCCCCCGCCGTGTTTACTCCTCTGGGGCTGCTGGACGGGAGCAGCCCCAACCGTGTACGAGCTCCTCTTACCGTGAGGCACAGAAGCAGAGCGTCGCCACCCGTACTCCTCCGGCGCAGCCTAGAGGGCGGGGGCGGCGACGCCCTAAGCCGAGGGCCCCCGACAGAAGGCCCGACCTGAGGGTCGTCCTTCAGTCTAGGAAGTCCTCGGCTAAACGGCCCTGACGGTTGTGGCCCAGGGCCGTTGAGGGCAGCCCCTTGCGAGCGGGTTTGCACCGTACCCCCAGGTGCGGGTTTCAAACCCCCTCAAGGCCCTCAGGAAAGCGTGGAGCTAGTTCAGGAGTTTCCTGCCAGCTTGCTGTTACAGGGCTCCGAATTAGTTCCTCGAGTAAATCCAGACACCAGTCTCGAGAGGCTGGTGCCCTTGGTAAACTTTCTGGCAGCGTGGAAACTACTGCCAAATGTTTCAGAATGGGTCCTGCGTACTGTAGAGAAAGGTTATGCTATTCAGTTCGGCACCAAGCCGCCACCTTTCAGCGGGGTATTTCCAACATTAGTAAGCCCCGAGCAGGGTCTGGTAATGGAACAAGAAGTAGATACTCTTCTGAGGAAGGAGGCCATCGAGGTGGTCCCTCCTCAAGACAGGGAATCCGGGTTCTACAGCCGTTACTTCATTGTTCCGAAGAAGGATGGGGGGCTTCGGCCCATCTTAGATCTCAGGCTGCTAAATCGCTCAGTCAGAAAACTGAAGTTCAAAATGCTCACTGTCAGGCAGGTCGTGTATCAAGTCAGGTCCGAGGACTGGTTTGTCACGATAGATCTAAAAGACGCTTATTTCCACGTCTCCATCCTTCTTCAGCACAGGAAGTTTCTGAGGTTCGCTTTCAGGGGCGAAGCGTACCAATACAGAGTACTTCCGTTCGGCCTAGCTCTCTCACCCCGAACTTTCACGAAGTGTGTGGATGCTGCGCTGGCTCCACTGCGACTCCAGGGCATCCGCATACTCAATTACATAGACGACTGGCTCATCCTAGCCAGTTCAGAGCAGTTAGCGGTTCAGCATCGAGGTGTTGTTCTCGCTCACATGCAGAGTTTGGGGTTGAGACTCAACGCCAAGAAAAGCGTCCTCTCTCCACTGCAGAGGACTACTTATCTAGGCGTGGTATGGGATTCATCCACGATGCGGGCACAATTGTCACCCGCTCGGATCGAGTCCATACTCACTGCAGTAAATGCGGTCAAGCTAGGCCAGTCACTCACTGTCAAACAGTTCCAAGTACTGTTAGGTCTTATGGCAGCCGCCTCCAACGTGATACCTTTTGGACTGCTGCATATGAGACCACTACAGTGGTGGCTCAAAACCAGGGGGTTCTCCCCGAGGGGAAACCCATTCCGCAGGATCAAGGTCACGCGGCGTTGCCTACGTGCCTTGGTCATGTGGAAGAAACCCTGGTTTCTCTCTCAGGGACCGGTCCTGGGGGTGCCATGTCGCCGCGTCACGCTAGCGACAGATGCATCCCTCACCGGTTGGGGAGCGGTCATGAGTGGCCGCTCAGCCCAAGGCCTGTGGAGCCCTCACCACCTCTCTTGGCACATAAATCGCCTCGAGTTGTTGGCAGTGTTCCAGGCCCTGAGGAGTTTTCTACCAGACCTAAGAAACCGTCATGTCCTCGTTCGTACAGACAGTACAGCGGTAGTTTATTACATAAACCATCAGGGGGGAATCCGCTCACGCCCCTTATTCAAGCTGGCGTACCGGATCCTCCTGTGGTCTCAAGGAAAACTCCTCTCCCTGAGAGCGGTCCACATTCCTGGACATCTGAATGTGGGAGCAGACGTCCTGTCGAGGCAGGGGCCGAGGCCCGGGGAATGGATGCTCCACCCAGAGGTGGTGGAGCAGATATGGAGAGTTTTTGGCCAGGCACAGGTGGACCTGTTTGCGACTCGAGAGACATCGCACTGTCCCCTCTGGTACTCTCTGGTGCCTCCAGCTCCACTGGGGCTGGACGCCATGGCACAGACGTGGCCGAGGCTGCGTCTGTACGCCTTTCCCCCGATCGCTCTGCTCCCGGGAGTTCTGGAACGGGTCCGTCGGTTTCAAGTGCGGCTGCTACTAGTAGCCCCGTACTGGCCGGCACGAGTATGGTTCTCGGACCTGGTATCTCTCCTCGACGGCTCTCCATGGGAGATTCCCGTCAGGAGGGACCTCCTGTCTCAGGCCGGGGGCGCAGTCTGCCACCCCCGCCCAGAGGACTGGAGGTTATGGGTGTGGCCCCTGAGGGGGCACAACTCATAGGAGCGGGTCTCCCCACTGAGGTGGTTGAGACCCTTCTTCAATCCAGAGCTCCCTCTACGAGGAAACTGTATGGCCTTAAGTGGAACTTGTTTGCGAGATGGTGCCACGAGCGCCACTTAGACCCAGTCAACTGCCCAGTTGGTACAGTTCTGGAGTTCCTTCAGTCTCGCCTTTCCGCAGGGCTAGCTCACTCCACCTTGAAGGTTTACGTGGCGGCCATAAGTGCCTACCACGCCCCTCTAGGTGGTCTCTCAGTGGGCAGAGAGCCCTTGGTCATACGGTTCCTCCGCGGTGCGCTCAGGCTGAGGCCTCGAGTGACACCCAGGGTTCCCGCGTGGGACCTCGCTGTGGTGCTAGAGGCTCTAAGTGAGCCCCCTTTTGAGCCGATAGAGGAGTCTACGGATCGCATACTTACAATAAAGACAGCGCTTCTGTTAGCACTTACCTCCCTCAAGAGAGTAGGCGACCTGCAGGCCTTGTCAGTGGCCCCGTCCCACTTAGAGTTTGCCCCAGGGATGGCCAAAGCCTTTTTATATCCCAGGGTCGGGTACGTCCCGAAGGTCCCCTCCCTAGCACCGCAGCCGATAACGCTACAGGCGTTCTATCCTCCTCCATACGTGGAGCCAGGTCATAGGAAGTTGAACTGCATGTGCCCAGTCAGAGCTTTAGACGCTTACGTCCACAGAGCTGCCACGTGGCGTAAAACAGAGCAACTGTTCGTCTGTTACGGCCCCCCTAAGAGGGGGAGCCCAGCTTCAAAGCCTACTATTAGTAGATGGATCATCGATGCCATAACTACTGCTTACGAGTCCTCTGATCTCCCCTCACCGTTGGGACTCAAGGCTCACTCTACTCGGGGCATGAGTGCCTCGAGAGCTCTGACGGCAGGTGTCCCCTTAGAAGACATCTGCAAAGCTGCGGGTTGGTCCTCGCCCCTAACTTTCGTTAGGTTTTATGAGCTTGACCTCAGAGCCGCTCCAGGCTCTGCTGTGCTCTCGGCCTAGTGCGCTAGGCCTGGAGAGTCAGCCACCTCCCTAGCCAGGAGAAGACTTCTCAAGGCGCATCTTTCTGCGGAAAGAAGAGAAGTTAGTTTCGCCAAACTAAAGAGATCTGCAATCAAACAAAGAAATACTTAGCCTGTTGTCCGTGGAAAACTAGACAAAGGCCCTACTTCGCGTCTGACACTACTATCAGACCAAGCTTTCAGTCCCTCTTGTCATGGCTGTACCCCCCAGACAAAGGACTAAGACCCCTCGTGTGCCCGAGGGCCGAGGGGTGCCTCCTGCACTGACTGGCGAACCAGGCGGAGGTCTCTATTCTCGTGTGCCTGCGGGCCGAGAACTTTTACAGCCCTCTTGTCCGCGGGATGCTAGACAATGGCTCACTTGTCCTCGTGTTCTGACGCAGTATGCTATCAGACCGAGTGTAATGCGGTCCCTCTGGTTCCGGAAACTACCTTGACCAAGGACTAAGACTCCTCGTCTGCCTTAGGACAAGGCCGAGGAGTGCCTCATGCACTGGCTGGCTACCAGGCTGAGGCCCCTACTGTCTTCCCCGTGAGCCCGAGGGCCGGGGATTGCAGTGCCCTCTTGTCCGCAGAATGCCGACAATGGCCCATCTCTCGCGTCCTGGCGTAGCACAGGCCGAGCCTTGGATCCCTCTTGCTCTGGCTGCACCCCCAGGCAAAGGATCACCCACTCCTCGTGTGCCCGAGGGCCGAGGAGCCTGGAGGTCAAGCTCTCAGTCCTCGTGGGTCTACGGACCGGGGACTCCACACACCATCTGTCCGCCGAGTGCTAGACAGTGGTCATTCGGTCCCTCTTGTTCTGGCTAACTCCCAGACAAAGGACTAAGACTCTGCGTGTGCCTGAGGGCCGCGGAGTACCTCTCGCTCTGGCTGGCGACCAGACAGAGGAAGACTACCTTTCCTCGTGTGCCTGAGGGCCGAGGACTACAGAGCCTCTTGTCCGCATATTGCTAGACAAATGCTCCTTACCTTTCCACCTGCTGGCACAGACACTGCGCAGGGTTCGGAAATTATGGGGGCGTTGGTAGTCTCGTTCCCCATAGCGTTCCTGACGCGGCTCGAGTTCCCGGAAGGGAACGTCTCGGGTTACTACTGTAACCTTAGTTCCCTGAGGGAACGAGACGCCGCGTCTCGGACCATAATTCCCGCCCCCTGCGGCGCTCGCTTCATGCTAGAGCTGCCGCGGGCGTCAAACGCACGTGCTTTATACTTCCTGGTCGGTGACGTCACCGCGCCTGTGACGTCACCACCCCCGTCGTTCATTGGTTGCAAGACATGATTCAGAGTGCTGCCCGCCAATGGCGTTCCCCATAGCGTTCCTGACGCGGCGTCTCGTTCCCTCAGGGAACTAAGGTTACAGTAGTAACCCGAGACGTTTTCCTTGGATCTTCTCCACTTCATCTCCCATACACGACCCTGACAAATGTAAAGATATTTCACTTAGAAATTTACTTTTATTTGCAAGGGTGCATTCAATTGATAAAAGAAGTGACAATAAGGACTTTTACGTTGTTATAAAATATATTTCAAAAAAATAATATTTCGAACAAATGATGTTTGATCTTTTAACGATCTTTTAAACTTTCCGTTAATCAAACGATCCTGGAAAAGGTTCCATAACATATAAATAAAATAAAATAACATAAAAAAATAGTCAAATAAAATAAAATAATCAGTACAACTGTTTTAACATTAAAAATATTAAAAAAGTTTCTTTTTAGAAACTTTGATATCCAAAAAAAATAAAAATTATATTTTGAACGAACAAATAAATAATAATAAATAGTAAATAAAAATAAATAATTAAAAATTAATCAATAAATAAAATAAATAAAGGATGGTTATAAAATAAAAAACAGTAAATTAAATATTAAAATATATTTAAATAGAGAGCCGTTATTAAACAGTTATTAAAATATAAATAAAATAAAATAACATAAAAAAATAGTAAAATATACTGAAATAATCAGTACAACTGTTTTAGCATTGAAAAAAAATTATATAATTATATATATATAAATATTTCAAACAAATGATATCCAACAAATAAAAATTATATTTCAAACAAATAAATTATAATAAATAAAATTACAAATTAAAAAATTTAATAAAATAAAAATAAATAAAGGATGGTTATAAAATAAAGAAAAAAAATAAATTACATTTTAAAATATATTTAAATAGAAAGCAGTTATTAAACTGTATTTTATTGAGCAAATGTAGCCTTAGACACTTCTTTCAAAAACATTACAAAATGTTACTGACACCAAACTTTTAAATGTTAATGTAATCTCATGACAAAATATCACCCCGAAAGAACAGAAACTATATTATTTTATAATCTAAAAGAAACAATTAATATTCCTAAAAACCAGACTTATTTCTCTCTTTGGCTTTTAGGGTGAAATGTGACCCAGACAGGTTCTTGACAGGTTTCATGAGGTTCACCCATGTGTGTTAGAAGTACACCTTACGTAAGAATACCTATGAATACTAATGAGCTGAGCAGGAAAGCTAGAGCATGTTTAGCCTACATAGTACATTGGACTTAGTTATATCAAAAGGAAAATCAGGATTTGACCTCTTTGAACAGAGAAAGTGTGTGAGTGTGCTGAGGTGTTTTAGTATAACTATTTGCATCTATATGCAAAGTGCCAAGTTTCTGCTAAAAGCTTAATAGTCTCCACATGGATGGACGGATAGATGGTGTGCTGGAAAAGCCCTGCTATCTGGCCAAAGTTATGAAATTTAATTTTACTGATGAAAGCAGCGTTTTAATAAAAAGATGAGGATGATGGACGCAGAAGTGGAGAGAGGGAGGAAAAGCAGAGTTTCCATAGCGATGTCCTTGCGGAGGGTTCCAAGTTGGAATGAATGGCAGCTGTTCAGTCATTCATCAGTCATTCTACTCTTTATGAAGAGAGGCACTCTGTCTTATTAAATACAAACAGGCTCCTTTTCTTACCTCCTCCCTGTCCGGCTCACGCTCGCTCGCCTCCATATGCTAACATACAGCATCATTAGTCATACAGGGGGTTATGGCACATCCTGAGGTTCAGTGTCAGGGTGAAAGGACGGTAACTGCTGATGATGCTGAAATGATGAGTCAGAGAATGTCCTGTGAGTGTGTGTCTGGCCAGAGGAAAAAGTTCATTGCTCAGAGGTTGCTTAGGAGACTTCAAGTTGAAGTTGAGTGATTTGAAATGTTTAAATACCTTCTATTCCGCTTAAATGTGCCAGAACAATATACCAAGCCATTTGGAGTGTGGCTTTTTATAGTTCTTGCAACTGTGACTTTCATTAAGTCAGAATTGTGAGCTATAAACTTGCATTTGCAACTCTGACTTTATATTGTGCGATTGCCAGTTTATATCCTGCATTTCTTGTAATTTTGAGAAAAAATAGTCAGAATTGTGAGCTTATATATTTTTCCCCCTCAGTATTGGACTTTATAACTCGCAATTGTGAGTTTATATCTCATAATTCTGAGAAAAGTCAGAACTGCAAGAAAAGAAGTCAGAATTGCAAGATATAAACTTGCATTTGCATTGAAAAATGTCAGATTTGCGAGTTTCTATCTCTAAATTAAACACAAATTCAATTAAATTACAATTTGTACATTTCAAAACTAACAAAAACTTCCAGTTGTCAGAAATTAAGTCAGAATTGTGAGATAAAGTCTCAGTTACCTTTTTTATTTTTTATTCTGTGCTGGGAACAAAGTCAAAATTGCATGATATAAATTCAGAAAGTTGAGTTTTTATCTTGCAGTTCTGATGTTTCTTTTTTGTAAAATAAAAAGTGAAAATGACCTTTTTTATTCTGTGGCAGAAGCTGGCTTCCATAAAAGCAATTGAGATATTAAAGATTTTTTCTTTGCTATGGGTATTTGTGTGTGTGTGTGTGTGTGTGTGTGTGTGTGTGTGTGTGTGTGTGTGTGTGTGTGTGTGTGTGTGTGTGTGTGTGTGTGTGTGTGTGTGTGTGTGTGTGTGTGTGTTTGGGACATAATTTACAGTGCACTGTCCGTGCTAGACATGGAGTGAGTATTGAGTTATATTAATGAACAACATGTACTGTAATTTTGTTATGGAACACTCATAATTATACATTGACATTTTTACTGCCACCTTGATTAATTATAATCATGTTTGCTAACTGCCTTTAATCTTTCATTCTAATGCTTCCTTTAAAGGTCCGTTCTGGTTGCTGCATACCAACTATTAAACAAATCTTGTATACAGTTGGTGCTATTATAAATATTATTACACCATTTGTACTACTATTATAATATTATTATTAATATAATCAGTTGGAGACACTCCAATTGTGGCAAGTAACAGGTCATTCTGACGCTGATGTAAAGTTAGACAATTGCCATGAGTGACATTCATCATTCTCCAGACTAAAGCTCTTGTCATGCTCCTGCTTGAATATTTCCTAGGGGATATTCAGTTTTGGAGACGTTCTGTGCCCACGGTGTCCGACTTTCCTCTTTGAATCTTTGTTGCATTTATTTGCACACTCGGCCAGCGGTTGAACTCGCTCAGGTTACGTGCAGATGTGAAGAACAATGTCATCGTTCGAATTCGCAGTCCTTGAGCATTGTCCTTTACTCTGTCCTCACTAATGTCACCCACAAATCCCATCTAAGCCCACGGTACACCGTTGAAGGGAAATTAGCCCAAGCCCTCTTGCATTTCAATGTTCAAATGAGGTACTGATGGATTAGCAAGCAACACTCTGTCAGAACAGTCTGTAACTGTTTTGTGCAGAAAATTGGAGCTTCAGCTCTGCGCTTTACACAAGCCCTGATGAAAGTCAGAAAGATAGATCATAAAAGACAAACCAAATTTAGAAGGCTGCTTTTTCTTTGTCTATAGTGGTTTCTCATGGACAATCCTTTATATTAATGTGAGAAAAGCCACCACTTTTGCACACAATTTTGAACACTAGCGGCAGTAAAACACCAACAACTGCCACTAACTCTGCCCATCAATGTGCGGTAGGGTTAGACAACATTGCAAAAGATGGCCATTCAACAACAGCAGGGGTGCAATCTTGTCACCTTTCGGCGAAATTCGCCCTTTTTCACCATGAAATAGGTCATTCATATGAATCGTGTAGATCTGTAAAAAAAAGTCTCACTCTTGAAGCCTAACTTTTAGATGCTTCCTGATTTCCCGATGACATTGTCTTTTTGCTCTCTATTAAGACTCTAAAGGTATGCCTTAAATAAAGGTGTACCTTTTTTTAGGCGTGTTCCCCGAACTATACCTTAGGAGGTTGCTTAAGATATACTGTACCTTCTTACATGCGACGTTACCAGGTGCTGCCCATGGTGGTGGTGCTGATTTGGTTGATATTGATGGCTCAAAAATAGATTATTATCTCTATGCAGTGTCTGTTTCAGTGTGTAATGCGTGAAAGTGTTGTTCTTTATAAAAAAATTGTGTTGATTTTAAATAAGAACATGGCACTCTGTCCTGTTAGAACGCAGCAAACTTGTGTGAAACTTTTACTTTCACTTTGCACGTCAGGAAAGAAAACAAGGGAAAAAATATATACCCAGAGCTTCTTCTTGTGGCCACCACATAAAATACAAGGAGGAAAAAACCTACGTGAGACACTGCTTAAGAATTTAACAGCTTTTAACAAAAGGACACCCAGACCGTCACAAGTGGTTTACTAATTTGTAAATAGTTTCAAATAGTTTCAAAAAGCTCTGTTTATACTTTGCTCACTTTCTCTATATAATTTATTTGTTGTCTGAAATTAAATCATTACAATTAATAGACCTAACTTACTAAACTTAAATTTTTTTAATGAAATTGTGATCACATTAGACAGTTTTTGTATTAAAAACATTTCATGACATGACACGTAACAGATTACACTAACAATTTGGTCACCCTTCCACCTATAGGAAGAGAAAAAAGGTTTAGACTAGAATGGAGACAGATCTGAACACTGGGCATGTGCACATCAATCTAACGTTATTTTTATCACACTGTACAACAATAATACTGTTTTATGTATAATAGTAAGGGCTAAGTGTAGACATTAAAAAAAACACAATCTTTTAGGTAGAACAATTAGTTTCATTGTTAGTTTCCGGTCAGAGCTGTACCCCTTCTAGCCACAACCCTGCCCCCTGCCCTAGTCTTACCAGGACATGCAATAAGTCAGGAGAGGTGTTCTATTTTGCCAGAGAAGGCAAATATGGTAATATTTCTGCAAAAGAATTGCTGAAATTTGAAGCTGTTAAATTATTGTAGTTGGGTTAGGTGGCTTAGATTTTATTGTTGTGTTTTGTATTTACTTATATATTAATGTATACTTTAAACTTTTAATACAATTTTCACTTTAAAGAACCTTTTTTGTCCAATAAAAAGATATTCTTGTGTCATCCACCATTTTGTGGCTTTTTTAAAAAGTATCGGTTCAGGCACCGTTTTGGCACCAGTACCATTTTAAAAGTATCGATTTGGCACCGGTATCGAATAAACCCCAAACGATACCCAACCCTAGTTTTAACATTAATTTATATTTAATTTAGTGATTTATCTGCATACCACTATGATGTTGGCACAGTCATATTTATCTGTTAAAAATTTTTCACTTTGTAACTGCTGCACATTTTTTTCATGAGCAATTTGAGGGTTAATGTTAAAACCTTATTTTATTTTCGGATTTATACTAAAATTAGAGCGGAAATTCACGGACTGCAGCTTTAAATTCAGTTTGATCAAGTTTAAGGTCATAAAAAGTCTTAAATATCTTAAATTGTAAAACAAAAGTCTTAACTGTAATTGAAAGAGGTCATAAATTTAGAAATCTCTTTAGGGATCCCCTAATTTAGTACCTCTTACAATGACAATTAAGACTTTAGTTATACAACTAAAGATAAAATCCCAATGTGGCTGTTAAACTTCAGAAAGTCTGTCATTAAATTAAAATAAATGAGAGTGCTTTACGTTTCAAAGTAATAAAGCTGGACTTTAGCAGGCTCACACAAATACTGCACATTTATTCAGTAAGTGCTTCCCTGTGATGTACAGTTTTGAATAATAATATTGTACTATGTTGTAGATTGTTGAAAAAGAATGCATATTTTATCTCCATACTTTTGAACGAGCAGCTGATAGTAGTAAAGCACAACCATACATGATTTGTTTTGAGACTGTATGGGTTATGCTTGGCATACTGTGTTAATGCAGGTCTTAAAAAATGTCTTGAGATCTTATATTTGATATATTGTGATATATGGCTTTTATGTTATATTACAAGCTTTGTGAAGTCATATGATAGCTATAGTAGAAACAGAACCAAATTTAAGTCATTACTCACTGAAAATTGCTAAGCTGAGTCTTACTACCATTTGCATCCAGATTCAAAAATGGCGTGTCAACATCACTAATTCCAAAACAGCATTGGGCTTTAATTTTCCTCACACACACTTACTTTCAGTCTGTTTCTCATACATTTTGGAGCTTGGCGGACGTGGTCATAGTGAACCCCTTAAAAAAACACCATATGGGTTTGGAACAACATGAGGGGGAATAAATGATGACAGAATTTTCTTTTTTGGCAGAAAAAATCCTAGTAATCAAACATTTCAGAGGAGATCCGAACAATGTCTCACACTGTGCTCAGATATGCCAAGAAATCTGCAATCAACATCAATATGAACTCAATAGTTCTTATTGAATTATTCCAAGATCAAACGATTTATAGTTATACTATCCACATTCATTTATAGCTACATTCTCTTACTGTACTGTATGTAAGGAAGACAAAGCTGATCCTTAAGCGAAACACAACTGCGATCTTTATCATGAAGATTCTATCAGATGTTTTCCAGTGATTTGCATTGGTGAAGTAGTCTGTGCGTGTGTTTGTGCGCATGTGTGCATGTTGTTGTCAGCATGTCTCTCTGCTTCAGTCTCCTGCTTTAATAAACCTCCCGGAGTTCATATCTAATTGTGAGTGTGTGTGGATGACAGAAAGAGCAGCTTGTCTCTAATACTGTGTGACATTTACTCACACAATTTAATTAACTCTCCAATATCAGCCAGATTTCTCTCCCTTTTCATCTCACGCACACACACGTACACACACATGCACACACTTTTGGTGTGCGCATACAAAATATGTTAATTTGAA
Source organism: Garra rufa (assembly GCF_049309525.1). Classification (NCBI taxonomy): domain Eukaryota; kingdom Metazoa; phylum Chordata; class Actinopteri; order Cypriniformes; family Cyprinidae; genus Garra; species Garra rufa. The sequence continues at coordinate 45,844,471 of NC_133366.1, read as the reverse complement.
CTGAGACTTGTTTGCACTACGGAAGTTTAAAATACCTTTAAAATGTGTTTGGGTGCGAAGCACTTTTAGTCACATGATCGCCAGAGTCCTACATGTTTGTTGACCTACACTGTAGTCAATTACCTGTTCCTGAACGTTTGAAAAATGTGCAATTTTGCATGTTGGTGACATGACCTTCTCATATCTAAAAGGAAAGTTCTTAATCAGAATGCGCTACAGTTTGTACCAGACTTAATGATGATAGTCAAAGCACTGGCTGGCTTGTGAGACTAACAGCCTCTCTAATGGTCTAATGAGAGTGAGAGGGCACAGTGTCTTGTCGACTAAGGATTGCAGAGAGTACTAACATTTCATGTGAGCTGCTGCTATGCAAGAATAATTTCTAGTACTGGAGAAAAACTGCACAGAATTGCTGGTACTGAATGTGTACTGGCTTACTTTGAACACTGGGTTCTTTAGATCACTTTATTGATTTCCTGGTGCACTTTCTTTGCTGCAACAGTACATAGATGTTTCTCTAAGAGCTAGGGAATAAAAACTCTACAATGGCATCAGACTGTAAATCCCTTTTGGTTCTTATTGGAATTTTATTTTCAAGACCTATGTATAGACATATTCGCTGAAGCCGAACAAAATTACACACTTGGCCGAAGGCCGATTACCGAACACGGTTTTTCAGATTTTTCCCCCATGTATTTTGCCAATTTTTTTCACTTTTGCATAAATTAAATAGCCAATATTTGCTTTTTACAGTTTTGTCTTGCTTTTCAAAGAAAAAAATCAATTACAAAAGGACAATTTAAAAATATTTATTTAACACTGAACATTTTTATCATTCTAGTGGACATTATAGCCTACCAACAAAGCACAATTTAACTTAAAATTAATAAGTTCGTAAAATAATATTCTTTGGCCATGTTTAACACCCTTTCTTGAATCAGGCATGTGCTTTTAATGTACAAATAAATGCAGCCTTGCTGAGCAAAGGCGAATGTTATAATAAATGTATTAATAGAACTGTTGTAATGATTATTGTTATCATTATTTTTGTGTTACTTTTTGTGTTTATTTTATTTTAGAGAACAACAGTAAAATTATTATACTAACATTGAATGTTGACTTTTATTTTAGCTGAAACCCGCACGAAGACCGTACTAATTTTTGCTGACAGCAGCAGATTTATGAATGATTTTCATCATGCAGATTTCCCTCGCGCTTTGGACTTTAAACCCTGTCTAAGGAGCTCATGCAGCTCTGTCAGAATAAATACAATTAGTGCGTGTATTAGACAACACAACGTTCTGTAGTTTATTTACTAATGGTTTAAGGTCATTTCATGATTTCAGTCATCATACAGTAACCAGCAACAACCACCCCTTTCTCTTCTAATGGAAGACATGCGATACTACACAGTCTCGTGCTGTTGCTTGTAATGATTTTTGCATCTTTCTCGGACACTTTTAAATGCTTCCACACTGCCGACATGTTTGCTGCATTAGTGCACGCCTCTATTTGATCACATCACGTCATTGTTCAGTATAATTTATTCGGCCTTTTCACTTATTTGGTCGAACACTGAAATAATTCGGTTGCCAAATAATTTCGGTTGCCAAACATTCGGTGCATCCCTAATAGATACATAAATTACCTACCTGATCTCATAACAAAAACATACCTGTGAGAACTTATTTTATTTTAAACGCAAAATACATACAAGTAAATACATAACTGTCACATCCTCCACTGTTTTCTGTAACTTGGTTTATCCCTTATTCCCTGCACCTGTCTGTGTTCATCACCATGTCTACTTATAGTGTGTGCTCACCATCACCATCTTTAATGTTACCACTCCGTGTTCCTGTGTCTACCTGTCTCCCGTTGGATTTATTAAATACTTTATTTTTACTACGTCGTTGTTTGTGTGTTCCTGCCTGAAGCGTGACACATAACACTGCAGTTTCCAACAAAAACGAACACTAGAGGTGGTAAAACAGCAAGCACTTGTAATCATTTTTCGTGACAATCTTGCTCGGTAGCTCAGCCCGCATGGCATTAGACTTAGGATGTGGAATCCTTGGGTATGAATCCTGTGAAAAACATGACCGTAAGCGCCACTCAGTGGACATTTCACATGGAATATGTCACAAGAAAATACGTAAATGGCGTCATGAGATCAGGTTGTAAATTACACTGTCTGGTTCCAGTGTTATTTTTATACAATTATAGTACATATTACTATTTTGATTTAGCATTTATTTTGTATATAAATTTTCTATATTTTTCTGTGCTTTTGTCATTTTTATTAGTTTTAAAGCTTAATTAATTTCACTTCTGTACTAGTTTTAGTCATTTTAGTACTTCAACCTTAACATTTTATTTTAGTTAGTTACCAAGTTCACCTTTTTTTTAATTAACAATAATGATTTTTTTTATATAGATTTAGGTCCTTGTGCTACTTTTCTACAGAGAAGTGGGACATGATAATGGGAAAATCTGAGATGAAAAATTGTATTTAAATTTCGGTTGCATTCTCTTGTATAACATTTCCCCAGGTAATGTTGCATTCTTATACAAAATTATTGCACTATTTTCCAATTCTGTTCTATTCTTAGGGCCCTATGAAATCCATTTTATTTTTTTTCCACATTCAGTTTTTTCCATTTGAATTTTTCTGGGGGTTTTTTTTATTACATTTTTTCTAGACTCTGTTTTAATGGTTAAATTAAAAAAAATATTAATGAGAAAGCATATCTAATTAAATAAAATCATGAAACTTACACAATTTAGGAGCTCATTACGTTTATGAAATCCATTTTTTTTTCGTATCGCATTCTCTCACTAAAATATATCTCTCTCTTGTAAAATATTTGCGTTCCCTCGCAAAAGTATTGCATTCACTTGAGAAACTTTGCGTTCTCTAACAAATGTATTGTGTTCTCCTGCAAATCATTTGCGTTCTCTCGTGAAACTGTTGCGCTCACTTGAGAAACATTGATTTTGAATTCTCTCACAAAAATATTGTATTCACTTACAAAACATTTACAATCTCTTGAGAAACGTTTTTTAATCAATAACATGTCCCTTTAGTGGCTCCATATTGCTCAGATATACAGGTAGCCAGTATTGTTGAACAGTAACATTTTGCTTCATGACCTGATGACAGCAAGATACTCTATTCCACTTCTCTCTCTCTCTCTCTCTCATGCAGCCTGTCTGAATTATTTACTCACTGTTATTGAGAGGATTTTTACTTACTCTAGAACAACCCTGAGGAAACCAGAGCACATACAGGTTCAGATATTGCATAAAAGCATGTTTCTCTGAATGTATACAGCTGTGTTACGGTGTTCTTTAAATGTACTCTTATTATAGGGAGTAGATTAAAATATGAAGCATCCTCATAATTTTCTCACTCATAAGAGAGTAAATTCATATGCTCAGTTTCAACTCTCTTTACTTTCTATTCGCAGTTGTTATACTCTCTAATGCGCTTTTGATATGATTACGAAATGTGTGTGTAATGGTGTGTGTGGGTGTGTTCTGTGTCTAATGGGTGTACGCATGACAGATGTGATCGCTTGCCCAATCCCATCCATCAGCCCCCTCTACCCTGACCCCTGAGCGCCAGAGCAAGTTTGAGGGGCGTTCCTTTGTCCCTCTGTCCTCTAATGAAGGGTGCATATATGTGTGTGACGTCCGAAACCTCTGGGTCCGCATTAGGAGTGTTGCTGCAATGCAGCATGATGTATGCAAGCACAAAGTGTATGTGATATCTTGCTTTTCTGGGTTTGCAAGGGAGTTTGCATCAACAAAACACTGAAGTGTGGTTAAATCCCCCTCTATGAATCGTGACTTACTGCAGCGAGGAAAGCCATAGTAAGCACTTTTATGAACTATTGTAAGACACACACACTTTTGAAATGACTTCACTGCGTCAGTTTGAGTTGGGTTTTTATTTAGAGAACTTATAGGATATGTTTGACAACCTCAACTCAGTTTTAAGCATTGGAGAGTATTGTCTTGAGTTTATAATGGCATATCCTGTTTGTATAGAGTCACATCTAGTAAGAGTGTGTTGTTGAGGCATGTTACACTAATAAAGGTAATGTTATGAGTAACATAATAAAGAGTAGATTTGCATTTGGAATAGTGAAGATTCAGGTACAGGTTTTGGTTTTAAACTTTGGTTTTGTGTAAATGAAATGCATCAGAGCCACTTTGCCGCTGTCAGGACACTCAGCACACATTGTGTGTTCTGTCAGCCGTGGAAGAGATTCAACACACAGTGCACCAATGCGTTTTTTGCTGTATGTATGGCTATAAATAGGTAAAGGTGCTGTATGTTAGTATGTTAGTATTTTGACTCTACTAAAACATAAAAAATGGCATAATATGTTTGCAGATATTTAAACATGCTAAGTTTACATACCCTGGAAATCCAGCAGTCTCGCGAGAGCACAATTTGAATTTTCTCTGCAAGACACTCTGGCATCGAGCAATGATGCACGTTACTGCATTACGTAAGCAGTTCTGGGAACCAATCAAATCGGTGTATCTGATGTAGGCGGGCCAGAGGCGAGCTAAGCTGATGACGTCCGGAATCATTTAGTAAACATTGAAAGATAGCTACAGATGAACACCAGTTGTTCGAAACGGCTTTGGCCGCTACAATGAACGAGTTAGACTTGGCTTTTCATATAAAAGAGGAACAGAAAACCGCGCTCGAATCGTTCCTTTGCAAGAAGGACGTTTTTGATGTTTTGCCGAATGGATATGGCAAGAGTTTAATCTATCAGTTAGCTCCGCTGGTAGCTAAGCGCATGGGGCTCACACGGTGTATTGTTGTGATTGGTCGTGGCGTTATCCAATTGCGTGCAGTGAGAGTTTCAAATGCATGCTTGGTGCCGCCCCTCGAGTTAGGTCCTTTTCATTGCTCGATGCCAGACCCTTAATCTTAATAGATTAGGGTCTGGATTTTTTTCCAGGCTAAAGTTTACATACTTGTTTTTTTCTGAAAAACAAAGCTAGAGCCAGTTATTTCAGTTTGAAATGTGCATTCTGTGTCAGAATGTCTGTTTTTGTTTTGATCTGTGTGATTCCACTGTCAATTTACTGTACCCAATAGTATTTTGACACTCCAGGTTGCCAGTTGTTGGAAATCAAAGCATTTTGCAACCATGAAAGTCAATAAACAAATCGGTTCAGAGATTGCAGATTCTACCTGACCTAATAAAGCTCAGAATCCAGTTTGCAACCAGTTGTCAATTGCGCCCATTCCTGTTGCATGTCTTCAATCTGGCAACCCGCGTGAGCATTGACTCTGAGGAGGAGGGGTGGAAGAAACTCCTCTCTCCAGTATTATGAATTTGGACTGCGGTGCCCATTTCAACCACTAGCTGTCAATATTTACATACTGCAGTATGTAGACCAATCATAGTTTAATATGCAAATTAATATAAGCAATAAAACCAATTCAGTATGTAAACATAAAGTCAACAGTGTCAGTTACATTTTGAATGCGGAACATTCTATTAATGTAAGTAAAATGGAATTTTAAGTGAATTTAAGAGTGTTACAATAAGAAAACAAACATCAACAACGTATACAATAATACGCACTCGAACTTATAAACATAAATGAATACAAATGCACATTGTCTTATGCACACATTCTTAAAGGATCAACGTTTAGAAGTTCTTATTCGTAAATCTTATTATTATTTATTAAATAAATTATATTTAACTATGTAAATAAAAGTATTTATTTACTTATTGATTTTGTTTAAGGCATACACAGTCGCAATAATGTACCAAACAAATTTTAAGTAGATTCTTTTAAATGAAATGGATTGTAATAAATTTAAATATATTAAAAACATAATGAAATGTTTGAAAGGCACAGTTTTCTTTCCTGTGTTTGTGTATTTTCTATTGAAATTCTGTTGAAAGTTTATTTTACATCACAGCCATGAATTTTGATTGGCTCCTTGCTAATAATGTTAGTCAGAAGTCGTAGAGACATTCTCATTCTAGAGAGCATTTTATTGGACAAATATTTGTATATGCTCCTGAGAGCAAGATGAGTCATTGGTCTGTTTTCTGAGAAAAGAACTGCTGGGTCTCATTCCACTCCCTAAGTTGTGAATCAATATATCTAAACATTGGGACATCAATGACTCAGTTTCTTACGACACGATCACCTGGTCAGTACTAGTATTTATGATTTAATATGCTATTATGCTTCATCCTTGTAACTGTTAAAGCCCCCCTGCAGTCACTAAATGTATCCCTTAGAACTCATCTTTGATAATCACAATAACATTGTTTTGTTAGTTTATTCCCCCATGTTATTTCTTTATGGCTTAAAATGACTTAAAGGATTAGATCACCCAACAAATGAAAATTCTGTCATTCAAGCTGGTGTGACTGGGTGGAGGCGGGGCTAGTTTGCATATTATAATTCCATGAATACTAGATAAGGTATGGATGTAGAGTTACATTTAAATAGATAACTCAACCAAACATGACAATTCTGTCATTAATTACTCACCCTCATGATGTTACAATCCTGTAAGATCTTTGTTCATCTTTAGAACACAAATTAAGATATTTTTGATGAAATCTGGGAGCTTTTTAAACCTGCATAGACAGCAACGAAACTACCAAGTTCAAGGCCCAGAAGACTGACAGGGAGGAAAAGAAATTGTTGAATAAACTTATTTTAAGGTTTTTTTTTTGCACACAAAAAAGTATTCCCATAGCTTCATAAAATTAAGGTTGAACCACTGATGTCACATGAACTTCCTTACTACCTTTTTGAGCCTTGATTTTGTCAGTTGTGTTGCTGTCTATGCAGGGTCAGAAAGCTCTCGGTTTGGTCAAAAATATTGTGCTTTTTGTTACTAAGATGAACGAAGACCTTACGGGATTGTAACGTCATGAGGGTGAGTAATTAATGACAGAATTTTCATGTTTGGTTGAGTTATCCATTTAAATGTAACTCTACACCCATACCTCATCTAGTATTCACGGAATTATAATATGCAAACTAGCCCTGCCTCCACCCAGTCACACCAGCTTGGACTACCTGATCTACTTTCACTGGGTAAACTAAAGTAGTACAGTCGTGGCCAAAAGTTTTGAGAATTACATAAATATTGGAAATTGGAAAAGTTGCTGCTTAAGTTTTTATAATAGCAATTTGCATATACTCCAGAATGTTATGAAGAGTGATCAGATGAATTGCATTGTTCTTCTTTGCCATGAAAATTAACTTAATCCCGAAAAAAAAACTTTCCACTGCATTTCATTGCTGTCATTAAAGGACCTGCTGAGATCATTTCAGTAATCGTCTTGTTAACTCAGGTGAGAATGTTGACGAGCACAAGACTGGAGATCATTATGTCAGGCTGATTGGGTTAGAATGGCAGACTTGACATGTTAAAAGGAGGGTGATGCTTGAAATCATTGTTCTTCCATTGTTAACCATGGTGACCTGCAAAGAAACGCGTGCAGCCATCATTGCGTTGCATAAAAATGGCTTCACATGCAAGGATATTGTGGCTACTAAGATTGCACCCAAATCAACAATTTATAGGATCGTCAAGAACTTCAAGGAAAGAGGTTCAATTCTTGTTAAGAAGGCTTCGGGGCGTCCAAGAAAGTCCAGCAAGCGCCAGGATGGTCTCCTAAAGAGGATTCAGCTGCGGGATCGGAGTGCCACCAGTGCAGAGCTTGCTCAGGAATGGCAGCAGGCAGGTGTGAGCGCATCTGAACGCACAGTGAGGCCAAGACTTTTGGAAGATGGCCTGGTGTCAAGAAGGGCAGCAAAGAACTTCTCTCCAAAAAAAACATCAGTGACAGATTGATCTTCTGCAAAAAGTATGGCGAATGGACTGCTGAGGACTGGGGCAAAGTCATATTCTCCGATGAAGCCTCTTTCCGATTGTTTGGGGCATCTGGAAAAAGGCTTGTCCGGAGAAGAAAAGGTGAGCGCTACCATCAGTCCTGTGTCATGCCAACAGTAAAGCATCCTGAGACCATTCATGTGTGGGGTTGCTTCTCATCCAAGGGAGTGGGCTCACTCACAATTTTGCCCAAAATCACAGCCATGAATAAAGAATGGTACCAAAACACCCTCCAACAGCAACTTCTTCCAACAATCCAACAACAGTTTGGTGAAGAACAATGCATTTTCCAGCACAATGGAGCACCGTGCCATAAGGCAAAAGTGATAACTAAGTGGCTCGGGGACCAAAACGTTGAAATTTTGGGTCCATGGCCTGGAAACTCCCCAGATCTTAATCCCATTGAGAACTTGTGGTCAATCCTCAAGAGGCGGGTGGACAAACAAAAACCCACTAATTCTGACAAACTCCAAGAAGTGATTATGAAAGAATGGGTTGCTATCAGTCAGGATTTGGCCCAGAAGTTGATTGAGAGCATGCCCAGTCGAATTGCAGAGGTCCTGAACAAGAAGGGCCAACACTGCAAATACTGACTCTTTGCATAAATGTCATGTAATTGTCGATAAAAGCCTTTGAAACGTATGAAGTGCTTGTAATTATATTTCAGTACATCACAGAAACAACTGAAACAAAGATCTAAAAGCAGTTTAGCAGCAAACTTTGTGAAAACTAATATTTGTGTCATTCTCAAAACTTTTGGCCACGACTGTAAATGCTACACAAGGACAAGTGCAAATATTGGATTAATTCAGCCATACATGCTTGAACCAGAAACTGATTCCAAAGAAAAAGACGAAGAGTAAATTATACAGGGTTGTATCAGATGTATCAGTGAAGTATTAGAATAGCAATGCATTTCATGTATCACTCTCTACAGTGCTGGACACATAACGGTAATTGATATCAGTAGACTTTGGTTTGACTACATTATCAGCTAATAAAGCATGGCTAATATTACACAAATCATATTCCCGTTCATTTTTCAGACAGCTAATGATATGAAAAGCCTTATTCTGCTAACTGACCGGATTGATTACAACTTCGTGACACTATGAAACAGAGGCTGTGTGTTTGAGACAGTAGTTTTAGGACTTTTTTTTATTTTTTAGTAGGTTTACTATATGTCAGCCTGGACCACAAACCAGTCTTAAAGAAAAAGTTCACTTCCAAAACAAAAACTTACAGATAAATTTTAAAATGTTTATGTCTTTCTTTGTTCAGTCGATAAAAAAAAAATATGTTTTTTGAGCAATACATTTCAGGATTTCTCTCCATATAGTGGACTTCTATTGTGCCCCCAAATTTGAACTACCAAAATGCAGTTTAAATGCAGCTTCAAAGGGTTCTAAACGATCCCAGCCGAGGAAGAAGGGTCTTATCTATACAATTTATATACTTCTTAACCTCAAATGCTTGTCTTGTCTATCTCTGCATGTACTCTGTGCATTCCGGTTCAAGACCGTTAAGGAAACTCCCATCTCATTTTCTCCTTCAACTTTAAAATCACCCTACATCGCCATTTTAGCGATTATTGAGGTTAAAAAGTATATAAATAGAAAATAATCGATTGTTTTACTAGATAAGACTCTTATTCCTTTGCTGGGATCGCTTAGAGCACTTTGAAGCTGCATTTAAACTGCATTTTGGAAGCACCATAGAAGTCCACTATATGGAGAGAAATCCTGAAAGGTTTTTCTCAAAGAACATAATTTCATTACGACCGAAGAAAGAAAAACATGAACATCTTTGATGACAAGGGGTTGAGTAAATTATTTGTTCATTTTTGTTCTGGAAGTGAACTTCTTTAAGTAGCGATAGCCAAAAATACATTGTATGGGTCAAAATTATATATTTTTTTATTTTATGCCAAAAATCATTAGAATATTAAGTAATGATCATGTTCCATGAAGATATTTTGTACATTTCCTACTGTAAATATATTAAAACATTTTTGATTAGGAATATGCATTGCTAAGAACTTAATTTGGACAACTGTAAAGGTGATTTTTTTCAATTTTTCAATTTTGTTTGCACCCTCAGATTCCAGGTTTTCAAATAGTTGTATCTCTGCCAAACATTGTCCTATTCTAATAAAAGTGGATAGCTTATTAATTCAGCTTTCAGATGATGTATAAATCTCAGTTTCAAAAAATTGACCCTTATGACTGGTTTTGTGGTCCAGGGTCACACACAGTGTATATATATATATATATATATATATATATATATATATTTATTTAGATTTTATATATGTGTGTAAAAATGAACTGGTTGAAGTGATTTAAAAATGAACTCCTAACCAGAAAGTTTTCCAGCAATATGAATACAGTTCTGTCTAACTTGTAAGCACTATTATTTTACTTTATTGGCCTTTGCGGTCACAGGATTGCATTGAGTCATAAGAATCATTAGTTTGGGAATCAAGACCACACTGCATGGGCACGCAATAAAAAGGCTCTCGATTCCCAATCTTTCAAGTCACAGCAAACCTAAACTTTGGATGAGGTCAGTCCGGTTCAGTGTAATTCATCAGAGTATATCCCAGCTCTGTAAAAGGGAAGGCACTATTGCAGTTATTCATAAATAATGAGGACGCTCCACACTTGTTCTTTCACGCTTCGTAGCTACGAGGCAACGGCAGGTTCCTTCAGTGAGGACATCACATGCAACTCCACACTTTCGAACAGAAATAAAGAAATAAACGACTCCTTCTAACGCATGTTGATTTCATAGTTAATGACTGTAGCATGGTACAAACATACTTCAAAAGATTTGCACATACTTGAACAAGGTTTATTGTGTACAAGCGTAAAACGATTTTTCTTTCTTTTAAGCTGTGAAAATGTGTCGTTGGGACAAAAAAAATTCAGAGGAAGCATACTGGAAATCCCAATAATGAATACTTGGCATTAAAAAGAGAAGGTCTTAGCAACTCTGATAATTCTTCTTAGTTGTTCTAATTATTCAAGTCGAGTAATTAATCTTGCTCGCCATGTCATTCCCAGCAGAATTTCACTTAGTTGCATTTTTGTGTTTGATCTTTTCCCTCCTAAAACCTTCTTAGGAGCTCAACATGACAGGCGCAGTTCAGAGGTCCATGTTGCTTTATCACAATTCATAAGCGCGTGTGTGTCCGCGTGTCCTGGGGGAGCGAAACTGCTCTTTCCCACGAAGTTCCAGTGGGAGGTTCCCATGGTAACACGAGAATCGGAAGCTACCATAATTGGTCTCTTTCCCCGTCTCTGTTTTGTCTGGCTCTTGATCTCAGTCGCTTTATCTGTCTTTTCCTCTTTCTCTCTCTCTCGTTTGTGTCTGTCGCTTCTCTGTCTGCTGGCCTTTTAACTCACCTGCCTTTTAAAAACCAACTAATTCCACACACTTATAATGATTTAACACCGGAAATGATATTTACAACCCCCGGGAAAGGCTGTAATTCTGCTAATAAACACACTGAGCGAAGACCCCCGCGTGCAGAATATGAACCTGTACTGTATATGATGCATTACACCACAGGTAATGGCCCTGTAAATTGTATTATATTGCTTCAGCAACCACAAATCATGTCATCTCTGCATGATCATACTATAAAAACAATTAAAATATCACTCATATGATTGATAATGGATACAGTAAGTAGATTCATAACAGCTAACCAGATAATTCATAACTAAACAGCTAAACTGCATATTTGTTATCATATGACAAGTCAACTTTGCTAAGATCTATCTATCTATCTATCTATCTATCTGTCTGTCTGTCTGTCTGTCTGTCTGTCTGTCTGTCTGTCGTCTGTCTGTCTGTCTGTCTGTCTGTCTGTCTGTCTGTCTGTCTGTCTATCGTCTGTCTGTCTGTCTGTCTGTCTGTCTGTCTGTCTGTCTGTCTGTCTGTCTGTCTGTCTGTCTGTCTATCGTCTGTCTGTCTGTCTGTCTGTCTGTCTGTCTGTCTGTCTGTCTGTCTGTCTGTCTGTCTGTCTGTCTGTCGTTTGTCTGTCTGTCTGTCTGTCTGTCTATCTGTCTATCATCTGTCTGTCTGTCTGTCTATCATCTGTCTGTCTGTCTGTCTGTCTGTCTGTCTGTCTGTCTGTCGTTTGTCTGTCTGTCTGTCTGTCTGTCTATCTGTCTATCTGTCTATCATCTGTCTGTCTGTCTATCTGTCTATCATCTGTCTGTCTGTCTGTCTGTCTGTCTGTCTGTCTGTCTGTCTGTCTGTCTGTCTGTCTGTCTGTCTGTCTGTCTGTCTATCGTCTGTCTGTCTGTCTGTCTGTCTGTCTGTCTGTCTATCTGTCTATCATCTGTCTGTCTGTCTGTCTGTCTGTCTGTCTGTCTGTCTGTCTATCTGTCTGTCTATCTGTCTATCAGTCTGTCTGTCTGTCTGTCTGTCTGCCTGTCTATCTATCTATCTATCTATCTTCTTATTTTTGACTTTTAGATTGTTTTCCTTTACCGCCCGGGTATGAAATGACCTTTTAAATATGTTGACTTGAAGTGCATGAAACCCACTGAGCCCTCAGCTTTTCAGCTGTCTTTTTCTTCACTTCACACCAAAAGCCACCAAACTGTTACTAAGCAACCATAGAAAAACAGTTGCGTATAATGGTTTGTTGGAGTAATCAGGATAATGAGCGTATGCGGTGTGTGTATACAGTACGTGCGTTTTGTTTACATTAGGAATCGGATGCACCTCAAGAAGATAAAAATAAGCACATTGCATGCACTTGCGCAAACACGATCAACCCACATGCAGTGATTACACACTGTCTGCAAATGCACAGTCCTAGTTTTTCCCAGAATGCATGTCTTAGGCATGTCAATAAATAATGATGCATACCAGACTTTTTGGATTCATATACAGTTCCATTCAAAGGTTTGGGGTCAGTAAGTGTTTTTATTTTAAAAAATAAGTCAGCTATGCTCATGAAATATTTTAATAACAGTAAAAATAATAAATTTGTGAAATATTATTACAGTCTAAAATAACTCCTTTATGTTTGAACATATTTTAAAATGTAATTTATTTCTCTGATGCAAAGCTGAATTTGCAGCATCATTACTCCAGTTTTCAGTATGGAAGGCTGTTTCTGCCACTAAATAAAATATAAACTTTTTTTTTTCTCAGAATTGTGAGATATAAACTCGCAATTACAAGTTATAAAGTCAGAACTGTAAGATAAAAGCTCTCAATTCAGACTTCTTTCCTCAGAATTATGAGATATAAACTCGCAGCTGTGAGTTATAAAGTCAGAATTGAATTAGATAAACTCTCAATTGCAAGTTATAAAGTCAGAATTGTGAGATAAAAACTCAGAATTCTGACTTTTTCCCTCAGAATTGTGAGATATAAAGTCAGAATTGCATTAGATAAACTCTCAATTGCAAGTTATAAAGTCAGAATTTTAAGATAAAAGTTCTCAATTCAGACTTTTTTCCTCAGAATTGTGATACAAACTCGCAATTCTGACTTTTTTAAATTGTGATATAAACTAGCAATTGCAAGTTATAAAGTTATGAAACTTTTTCTTGCAATTGTGAATTAATATCTTGCAATTCTTTTATTTTTTTCTTAGAATTGTGAGATATAGACTCAGATGTAAAATCCAATTTTGCGGAGGAAAAGACTGATATGTTCTCAGAATTTCGAGTTTGTGTCTCATAATTCCGACTTAACTTGCAATTGCATGTTATAAAGTCAGATTTGTGAGATGTAACTTGCAGTCGCAAGAAAAAAAGTCAGAGTTGTGAAATTAAAAGTTGCAATTACCTTTTTTATGCAGTGACGGAAATGGCCTTCCATACTTGAGTGTCACATGATCCTTCATAAATGATTCTTATATGCTGATTCGCTGCTCAATAGACATTTCCATAGACAAAAGTCTGTGCACTATGAAATATATGAAATACATTTTTCAGTTTGTGCTGTACAATTCCTGGAGGAATGGGGTTATGACCATATTGCCCAAAACCAAATCAGTGTGTTTCCAGCACATTAGGCCCTGGAGATTTTAAGAAATCTCATATCTGGGTTTTCAACCATTATAAACGGACTCCTTCTGCACTATCTTATGAAGAAGTGTAGGAGTACATGACTTTGAATTCCACTAATTTGACGCGAGGGTGAGTTGCTAATTTTTAAATGCGTTATGACAGAGTACTCCAGGCTTTCATTTGGCATTTTGAGGCTCTGGACTAAAGCATATCTCAGTGTTTATGCATGTCAGTGTTATTTAAAACAAGACACCACAGGTGAATATACTGTAGGATGAAAATATTTGTAATAATAGATATCACCTTAATACTTTCCACAGTTGATTAATCATTGAGACAATTGTTTCTGAAATGTGCAAATTAAACATTTACCAATAAAATTGGTATTTTGTGAACAGACCTGTCACAACCCCGTCTGTCATTGGTTTCTCCCATTGTCTTCCCCTGCCATTCTGTGTTCATTTGGTTTAGCCCTGTGTTTAGCCATTATCTGTTGCACCTGTCCTTGTAATTATTAGTCATCTGTGTCACCTGTGTTTGATTATGAGTTACCCTTTATAAGTCTGTCTTTGAGTTTAGTCTTTTGTCGGTCTTTAACGTTATCTGGATGTGTGTGAAAGCCCTCTGTGTTCCTGCCTTGTTCATCTTGGAGAATTCTATTAAATTTACTGTTGATTGTTAATCTCGTCTATCGTCTCGTCTCGTCCTGCACACCCGCGTGACAGAAAGACCGACCCAAAAAAAAAAAAAAAAAAATTCACGGCGTCTTCCCCTGCGTTTATTTTCCGTTTTTTTTGTGTCAGTGTTTAGTTTATTTTTTTTTTCCCCGTCATGAATGATCCCGCCGTCCTCATCCTCCTCCTGAAGCAGGGGAACCGCTCTCTCGAGGACCACACCAGAGACTTTATATTCCTCGCCCCGTTTACGCACTACCCGGACAGTTGCCTATGCACGTTCTACCGCGTGGGACTTAATGATAACATCCAGAGGCAGCTGTCCGGGGAGGGTCCTCGAGAGAGCCTCGCCGACTACATCGAGTGGGTGCTGGTGTCCAGCAGAGCTTCGTTGACCGCGAAGGATGACACCAGCCCCACTCCAGACCCAGAACCCAGCCCAACATCACCCCGACAAGCGGAGTTGCAGCCCGAGCCCACCGACGATGGAGAGCCCGAGCCGAGAGCGACAGAGCCAGAGCCGGACCCATCGGACCAGGTGCGAGAGCCGACTGCTACATCCGCGACGGTGGAGTACGACGTGGAGCAAGAGAGGGCTACAGAGAGCCCTGCCCACTGCACCACCACTGGGGGTGAGAATGAGCAACACTCTGGGGACTTAATAGACTTTTCCACAGAACCACTGACCTGCCTGAACTTCCCACCCACCCGCCCTCTTCTGCCTATGCCTGAGTCTCCGCTGGTCCCGTCCAGCCATCCTGAGTCTCCGCTGGTCCCGTCCAGCCATCCTGAATCTCCGCTGGTTCCGTCCAGTCGTCCAGAGTCATCGCTGATTTCGCCCAGCCTTCCTGAATCTCCGCTATCACCTGTCAGTCCCCCTGCTCACCCTCAGTCATCCACCTGTGCAGTGGGCTCGCCGCGGGACTGCCAGCTTCCATCGGCGTCTCGGCTGGAGGATTCCTCAGCTCCTCCTCCAGCCTCCGAGTCCTGGACTCCGCCTCGGCCCTTCGACCCCGCGGTTCCACCACGGCTCTCGACGCCCTCCTCTCCACCGTCGCCCGTCTATCCACCAGCTCCACCGGGCTCCATCGTCTTTCCGGCTCCGCCCTGGTCAGTCGTCACCCCATCGGCTCCTCAGGACTCTGCTCCTCCGGCTGTGCCTCGTCGCGCCGTCCCACCGGCTCCTTGGGACTCCTCCTTCCTGCGGGCACAGCCTCCATCCTCTGTCGCTCCGGCTCCGCCGCGGATCTCCGGGACTCCGCCTCCGCCTCGGGCGCCAGAGCCTGCTCCACCTTGGCCCTCCGGATCCTCGGCGTCACCCCGGATCATCGGCTCTCCGTCTCCGCCTCGGGCTCCTCCGCCATCTGCTCCGCCTCTGTCGGTCGGCCCCATGGAGTCGGCACGCCTTCCTCCACCATGGCTCCTCCCTCCGTCGGCTCCACCGTGGGCCGTCATCATGGCTGTGGTCTGGGTCAGTTCCTCCTGCTTCAGGCCCCTCCTGTTTCCTCCCTGGCTCCTCCCACCTTCGTCGCCCCCCTGGACTCTGTTGACTTTGTTTGTTGTCCCCCTCCAGGGGTACCGTCCTCCGCCCAAGCCTCCTCCCTTATGTACTCTGTTCTTCCGCCCCTCTCGTTTTCTCCACGGCGCGAGGACGCGCCTTTCCGGAGGGGGGCGTGATGTCACAACCCCGTCTGTCATTGGTTTCTCCCATTGTCTTCCCCTGCCATTCTGTGTTCATTTGGTTTAGCCCTGTGTTTAGCCATTATCTGTTGCACCTGTCCTTGTAATTATTAGTCATCTGTGTCACCTGTGTTTGATTATGAGTTACCCTTTATAAGTCTGTCTTTGAGTTTAGTCTTTTGTCGGTCTTTAACGTTATCTGGATGTGTGTGAAAGCCCTCTGTGTTCCTGCCTTGTTCATCTTGGAGAATTCTATTAAATTTACTGTTGATTGTTAATCTCGTCTATCGTCTCGTCTCGTCCTGCACACCCGCGTGACAAGACCATCTAAACATTGGATAAAGTCTTTTTTTTTTGTCATTTTTGTCACTTTTTATCACTCTGTAAATCAGAAAATATTGTCAACAGCCAGAAGAAAATAATAAAATGATACATAAATCAGGTGAATGTTATATGAAATCCTTCTGTAAAAACCTTCAGAATATAAAAAATAATAATAAAATAAAAAAGTTTATTCTAATGAAGTAGGTCTCGGTGCAGGAAAAAAACTAATTTTGAGAAAATTCAACATATACATTGTGATTGAAAGCTACAGAAGCAAATAGATATAAAATAAACACTTAACTGTGTATTTTTAAAGTTTTCTTTCCACTAGCCTGAAGGAATGGAAGCAAAATAGCCCAAAATCTTAAAACTGACCATGAAAAAATATCGTTCTGCCAGTAAAGTCTTGCCTCAAATAATATTTATAATTTGTATTTTTATTTTATTTATTTTTATTTAATCAATTTTATTTATTTATTCAATTTCAATGGTTTTTTAATTTTCAGTTAACATTTTCATTTCAGTTTACATTTTGGTAATTTTGCTGTATGCTTTCTTGTCATTTTTCTTGTCATATTTGTATATATCTTTATTTTTATTTCAGTTTTATTTTTAGTATTTAAAGTGCTTTAGCTTTGCCTAATTAATTTCAGTTAGTTGCACCATTTTTAATTTTGTCCTGACATTCAAATTTTTTAATCTAATATTTAATTAAATATTATATATATTTATATTTTATTCTAGCTTTATTTCAAGTAGTAAAAGTGAACACAACACTGCAGTAATTGGGAAAGATACTTGAAACTGTAGTTTGTTGTGCTCCAAAATACACATAATTTACTATAAGAATAGTTCTCTCAAAATTAAAAATGAGCACTTCTGCAGAACACGGAATAAATCTTTTCGACTATACAATGAAAATCTGTTTCAAAACAACATTGTACCCCTGACTTTCATGGTACAGCCAAAAAAGATTTTTCAAAATATCTTCTTTTGTGCTCCATTAAAAAAATATATTGTTCTGCCAGTAAAGTCTTGCCTCAAATAATATTTTTATGTCATTTATTTATTCAATTTCAATGATTTTTTAATTTTCAGTTTACATTTTCATTTCAGTTTACATTTTAGTAATTTTGCTGTGTGCATTGTTGTCTCTTTTTTAATATTTGTATATATCTTTATTTTTATTTCAGTTTTATTTTTTAGTAATTTTAGGGCTTCAACTTTGCCTAATGAATTTTAATTTCAGTTAGTTGCAACATTTTTAATTTTGTCCTGACAATTTTTAAATCTAATATTTAATTGAATATTTTATATATTTATATTTTACTTGAGGTTTATTTCATGTAGTAAAAATGAATACAACACTGCAGTAACTGGAAAAGATGCTTAAAACTGTAGTTTGTTGTGCTCCAAGATTTGGTAGATAAATGCTTTGGTTCTCCCAAAAATGAAAATGAGCACTTCTGCAGAACACTTCAATCTTTTCGACTATACAATGAAAATCTGTTTCAAAACAACATTGTACACCACTGACTTTCATGGTACGGCCAAAAAAGAGACCCATTTTTCAAAATATCTTCTTTTGTGCTCCAAAAACGAAAGAACATCAAGTTTTAACTAGTTACTCGCCAACACTGGTGTGTGTATGTGCGCATGAAATGATAGCAATCATGCTTTTGGATTTCCATCACTTGTTCATCCCATTTCTGTTCTCTATCGCCAGCGTCATTATCCTCAGCTGAAGTGGCGTGAACGTGACCACAACAATCTTGAGGATGAGAGACGAGAGCTGGAGTTGTCTGTATGCATTAGTGTGGGCTCTGGATAAATGTTTGATCAGGGGAACGCTGTCCCAGTTCTAGCGAGAGGAAAGTCTGCTGGAATTCCAGAAGGGTTTCAGTAAGACAGAGACCTGAGGAAACAGTTGGGGTCTGATCACAACCTTATCTCTTAAAGCTGGTTTGAGACTGAGATGCATGTAGTCTTTAGGGTTTAAAGAAGCTTTTTAAATCCTAATGGGGTTGTAAATGAGGTGTAGTGTATCCTGATGTACAGTAAATGAGGATAACTGCGGGATTTACCGTGGTGATTGAGATGGTGAGAACAATGAGTTTCTGTGGCAGGTTTATGATTAATGAGGTAAAGTGGTTGGTCTGATCACGGTGCCTGTGGGGCTGAGTTTGCCTTTACAGCGGCAGGTATGTGTGTGTGTGCACTGTAATGTGAAAATGTAATTGCAGTTTTTAATTAGACCCATATGAAAACAAAATGGCTTTATTGCATTTTATTATGTTGTATGGTTTATGGCCACAACCAGGAACTGAGCATATTAAAAAAGACGTTTTATTAAAACGGGCATTATGCAATCCAAATTCTATTATTTCAACCTTCTTGAGAACAAAATCAATTATTAATCTACAAATGTTATTCATTATGCATGCTCAGTTCCATCTATTTTAGCTGTGTGTTAAAAAGCTATTCGATTTTGTTCTGTTCTATCAGTTGGTGTTGGGAAAATATAGCAGCATTTCTCCAAACAATTATGCAAATTATGCAAGCATGAGATTAATAAAATTATGTAATGTAATTGTGCCTTTCTCTACTTAACTCTGTTTGCTCTATACTATACACTACTGTTCAAAATGTTTGTTTTTTTAATAAATAATTTAATTGCATTTATTAGTACTTTTATTTATTCTTTTTTAAATAAATGCTGTGCTTTTGAACTCTATTTATTAAAGAATCCTGAAAAAAATTGGCATGGTTTCTATAAACATATTAAATAGCTGTTTTATTTAATTATTTAGTTATTTATTTTTAACAGTGTTAGGAAATGTTTATTGAGCAGCAAATCAGCATATTAGAATGATTCTGAAGGATCATGTGACACCAAAGTAAAGGCTGCTGATTTTTAAAAAATATATATAAAAATACATTTATAATATTGCAAAAATCTTTAAAAAAGTAAATGCAGCCTTGGTGAGCATAAGAGACTTCTTTAGAAAATTCGGTCATTAAGTGCTCACCTTTATGCCGTTCCAAACCCGTAAGACATGATATTCGTTCATCTTCAGAACACAAATGAAGATATTTTGATGAAATCTATAAATTTTATTTTTAAAAAAATAAAATATTATAATTTGTGTTCCAAAAAAGAACAAAAGGTTTGGAATGACATGAGGCTAAATAATTAATAGCAGAATTTTCTTTTTTGGGCGAGCTATCCCTTTAAGAAACTTAATTTTACTCAAAAAAAAAAAAAGTCCCCAAAAGTAAGGGTAAACGAAAGCATTGTATTTGTGAGATACAGGTTTTGTATTTTTATTGTATAGCCACTTTTCTATTTTTTCATAGTTGGCATTATAAATTATATTACTCTGTAATCACAATTTGTAGAGTAAACTTAAAATAATTTGTAACCCTGCCGCATTAAAATTTTAAGTTCAATCAACTCAAATAAGTTTAGTCAACTTGAAATGTTAAGTTGTACTAAGAGACAACTTAGATGTTTGAGTTGATTTAAACTTAAAAGCTGGGTAAGTTACCTGTCTACCTTAATAATTTTAAGTTGAATCAACTCAAATATCTTAGTACACTGAAAAAAGTTTTCACCAGATTCAACTTAAAAACCTAAGTTTAGCAGCTGCCTTAAGTTTTAAAGTTAAATCAGCTTAAAACTACAAGTCATTTTAACTTATTACAATAAAAATGAGTTGATGTAACTTGTAAATTTAAATGGCTTAAGTTGATTTAACTTAAAATCTTAAGGCAGCTGCTAAACTTAAGTTTTTAAGTTAAAAAACTGGTTAAAACTTTTTACAGTGTACACTTAGTACAACTTAACATTTCAAGTTATCTTACACTTATTACTTAGTACAACTTAACATTTTGAGTTGACTGAACCTAAAATTTTAAGGCAGCCAGGTAACAAATTATGTTAAGTTGACTCAACAAATAGTTTTTTACAGTGTATTTTCGTTACTTATTTAATAATGATATTACAGTTTGTGTAGACAGTTTTTTGTTTGCAGAAACAGACAAATAAAATCTCTTGATTCTAGTTCTGACACTGAAAACAAATGACTGCTGATTTTCTTGTGAGCTGTATTTACCTTAACTGAAGCTCTACGTGGTTTGAGCGCGTCAGCATGCTGGTGATTCTGCTCAACTGCGTCACGCTCGGCATGTTCCAGCCCTGCCAAGACCTGGAGTGCCACTCTGACAGGTGCAGCATCCTGCAGGTAACACACACTTACATAACCCAGACACACACGGATTGATTAACTAAAGACGTTAATCTCTACGAGTCCATGGTTTTGCCTGTTGTTTTGATTGACATGGTTGGGGAAAAAAGCATCTGAAGACAAAAGCATACAAGTAATACATGCAAAAAGTAGCCTGAAGAGGTAGACATTTCTGTCACATTAAAAATCAAATAATTATATAAAACAAAATTTCAAAATAAGTGTATTTGAAGAAATATAGCAGACATGCAGTGATGACATATTTTTCTAGGCCAACCCAGAAGTTAGCATTACCCTATGTGTGTTTGTTTCTCCCATGGACTAAAAAGGTAATTATGACTTTATATCTCACAATTCTGAAAAGTCTTAAGTTTAAAAATGAAAAACAAGCTTGCATATCATTCTGGTTCACTTGACACAAACCCAATCCGATTTTTCCATTGGCTTTTGGATTATTACAAAATTAGCTTTGTGACCAACGAAAGTTTCTAATTATTCATGTTTTGTTCTTGATAGTCTTCACAAATGAACACAACTTTTATGAATTTTGAAGCCTAAATACAATCGTCAGAAGTATTAAGTTAAATGTAGAATATAAATGAACTACATCCCTGCTGAAAAAAAAAATTGTAATGGTTTTACTGGTTATAATGGGACTTGTATTTTTTATGGAAACTGTAATGGACCCTGTGAGCTTCTACTGGTAATTGGTCACCTTTTATTGGTGGCTTGTTAAAACCACTAAATCCTGATCACTATCAAGTATTCAAAAATAAAGGTGGTTCACAATGCCATAGAAGAACCTTTTTTCCTAACATCTGAAGAACCTTTCTGTTTCACAAAAGGTTCTTTGTGGCGAAAGAAGGTTCTTCAGATTACAAAAAGGTAAAAAAAGATATTGTTCTTTAAAGAACCTTTGACTGAACAGTTCTTTGTGGAACCAAAAATGGTTCTTCTAGGCATCACTGTGAAGAACCTTTTAAAGCACCTTTATTTTGTAAGAGTGTAAGCCCCAAAAGACACTATAGAAAACCATTTTTTAATGGTTAACAGTTGATGGTTTGTAATGTTTGTAATGGTATTTGTAGTGGAAACCATTAGAATTTCTGTGATGGTTTGTCTTGTTTTTTTCAGCACATGGTCACAAATTCAGTCTTTATTTAAAGTGTCTAAAACAAATTTTACTGGAAGTCTGAGTTGGAATAATTTGCAAGAGCAGGACTGTAAACACAATGAGGCTCTAAAAGCAGACGAGTGAGTGGATGTTTACTTGTTCAGCATGACGTTTTTACGATTTGCGTTTCCCCGACAGCCTCTGCAGTCCCACTTGGTAGTTTGTGCCTTTTTCAAGACAAGTAAAAGCTTTAAAAAATCACAAGGAGGTATTGCAGATGTATTTTATGTCATAGAATAAAATGTATCCTGAGCTTGTCTTAACCACAGATCTGATTTCAAGCATTTAATCAAAAACCCATTAAAAAAACCATTGAGTTCAAGACGATAAAACCAAAAGTGCTAAAATCCTAACTTGTTTCTGGTAGAGCTGTGCGATTAATCGTGAAAGATTGCAATCTTAAAGGAACACTCCACTTTTTTTGGAAATAGGCTCATTCTCCAACTCCCCCCGAGTTAATAAGTTGAGTTTTACCGTTTTGAAATCCATTCAGCCGTTCTCCTGTTCTGGCGATATCACTTTTAGCATAGCTTAGCATAGATCATTGAATCCTATTAGACCAATAGCATCGCGTTCAAAAATGACCAACGAGTTTCGATATTTGTCCTATTTAAAACTTGACTCTTCTGTAGTTATATCATGTACTAAGACCGGTGGAAATGCAAAGCTTCAATTTTCTAGGCTGATAAGATTAGGAACTACACTCCCATTCCGGCGTAATAGTCAAGGAAGTTTGCTGCCGTAATAAGGCCGAAGCAGGCGCAGTAATACCACGCAGCACATGTGCAAATGCTAAACTAGCTGGGAACTCAATTCTGATAAAACTCCGCCTGCTTCGGCCATATTACGGCAGCAAACTTCTTTGACTATTACGCCGGAATGGAAGTGTAGTTCCTAATCTTATCAGCCTAGAAACTCGCAGCTTTGCATTTCCACCAGTCTTAGTACACGATACAACTACAGAAGAGTCAAGTTTTAAATAGGAAAAATATCAAAACTTGTTGGTCATTTTTGAACACGACGCTATTGGTCTAATAGGATTCAATGATCTATGCTAAGCTATGCTAGAACAGGAGAAAGGCTGAATCGATTTCAAAACTCAGTTTATTAACTTGGGGGGAGTTGGAGAATGAGCATATTTCCAGAAAAAGAGGAGTGTTCCTTTAATTGCAATGTTGATTATATTGTTAATATAAGTGCCTGTAAAAAAATTATTGTCATTGACTCATTCATTTAAGAGATTTGTTCAGAAATTCAAATGATTCATTCGGTAAAGAAACAAGTGAAGTATTTATGAGTGAGTCATTGAATCATTCGTTCAAACATTTTTTTTTAAATAATTCAAATAAATGTAAAAAATTTTGAATAGACTGCAGCAATTAATATTTTGTCACAGCCTCTAGTAAATTACATGTTATTGTGCTTAGTTCAGAATTGTTTGATAATCGTAATCTCTATTTGAAACAAAAATATCATGATTTGCAATTTGTCCAGAATTGTGCAGCTCTAGTTTCTGAGTTTAGGCCTACAAAATATCAAATGTCATCCATGCAGTGCTCTATAGTTATAGTAACTGTAAACTGTAACAGTAAACTGACTACTAATACAATACTATAGCCCTGTACAGTTAGGCCATGTCATCAGGTTCAAGAGAGTAACTGGCATATATTCAACAAATAAAAAGGCTAAATAACTATAACAATTTATTGTACACATCTGTCAAAGTCCCATCAAGGAAAACATGAATACAGAGCTGCATAAAACAATTTATGTGCATCCCAAATTCAGTTCTGACAGAAACCCACAAGTAACACTATGAACCATCAACGACAGACTGAAAAATATGCATCTTTAATCTTTACATAACCACATGCAAATAACCTGTGGATCTGCATAATAAGAGGAACATTGCTCACAACAGGCATTTTGAAGTCCGACAGAAATTGTCTTAAAGTTTAGTATTGAAGGCGGTGAATTTAAATACAACCACTACTTAAAAATGAGATCAGTTAACAGACGAAACCTGTGGTTACTCTGCTAGAACATCTGTGTGAACTTGAGGGGAACTGACTTCAAACATCCACTAATAATCACCTTGGGTGAAGTTAGCTGAATGCGAATGATAAAAAAAATGGTTTAGAAAAGTGAAGTTAGACCATTTATTTGCATATGCCACTTACATGGATATTTTGGCATAAATGTTTTACATTTTTAGATATCCAGAAGTCGTGTTTTGTTAGTTAATATTTAGTTTACTTAGTATAACTAAAGACAACTTTAAAAGACCTTAATGTTCATTGTGATTTAAAAAAATATATATATATTATTCATATTTTCTGTTATGTACTAACATTAGAGATTTTGATTAAATCAAATTATGACCTAATGATTAGGTCATTGTAGTCATTATTTCTTGGCTTTTTAGAACTTAATTTAAAATATGAAAGTAGATTTTTCACTTCAGATGAAATTAAAAAGAATTTGTTAGTCAATGTTTAATTTACTTTATTTAATATAAATAAAGGCATCTTCAAAATACCTGTTTATTGTGAAGTATTTTTTAAATATACGTCATATTGTGTAATTGTGTAAAAAAAAACAACAGAAAAAACATTATTGATTAATTGATGAAAACTGTATTAGTAATGCAATTTAGGTTATTCGTTTTAGGTAATGTACTATGATTACTTTTAGATTACTTTTAAATTACATTTTTTTATCTAACTTTTTTTAATGTTACCATTAAACATATACCATATTAATATAAAAAAATCTAAGAGAACAAAAAATACATCAAAAATTTTATATTAACATTTTACATTAACATTATAAAATGCATTAAACACTGTGTATCCCAAACTGGGCTTAGAACTGAAGTGGGGTTGTGAGTAGATAAAATATCTAATAATTAATTAAATCATAAAAATGTAAAATAAAATTAATTTAGACACTTGAACAATAAAAATAGAAATCTTTTATTTGTTTTTAAAATGTTTAAATATTTGTATTTAAAGTACTTAATATTTGGATTCTGATTACGTAAAACTGAACAAATCAGGTTTAAAATTGTTTTTTTTTTTTTTTTTTATTAGATCAATATAAAAATGCACTTTAAATGAAATGACATGGCTGTTTCACGTTTCTTGCAATGTATACATGAGCGATCTGTAGTTCTTCTCTCTTCAGGCCTTCGATGATTTCATCTTTGCATTCTTTGCTGTGGAGATGGTGGTTAAAATGGTGGCCTTGGGCATATTCGGTCCGAAATGTTACCTTGGTGACACCTGGAACCGCCTTGACCTCTTTATCGTCATGGCTGGGTGAGTGAGAAATCGCGGAGCTGTGAGCGCAACGCTCCGAAAATCTAAAAAGTCAACTATTAGTGTGCGATTCCTAGAATTTGATGAGTCATTAAACTCTTAACTGCTACAACGGCCGTGTGTGTGTATGTGCGTGCGTGTGTGTGTTTGTTTAATGTCAAATCCAGTTTTAATGTCAGGTCGAGTTCTAATGTCAAGTCGATGTGTCACAGCTAAGCTCATGAATGACAATTACCACCAGGCAAGAGTCCCTGTGTCTGTCTGTGTTGTGTCTCTCCTGTCACTTGCGCTGTCACTGACACAATGATTTGTAGTTTTTCTCTCTGTCCAAAGTCAACTCAAGTGCCTGATCACTCATAAAAACTCATTAAAATAGTAATGAGGTTTTATGTGTGTGTGTGTGTGTGTGTGTGTGTGTGTGAGTGAGTGAGTAAGTAACAAGTTGGTCATTAATTCGGACAAAGGTAACACATTTCTCAGCCGTTTTGGGATGCTGGTGTACTGGTGTTTCCATCAGGCTTCTTAACCAGCGAGTCTTCCTTAGTCTTCAGGTGAAAAGTATGTCTAAACCAACACTAATCAGCATAATAGCATAGACATTTATGCTGGTTTAAGATTCACTTCTCACTTTTCAGTGGAGAAAACATATAATTATTCTAAATCAATTTAGTGACATTAAATATTCTCATGCTGCTAGGCTGCATCACTTAGGGATCAAGAGCAGTAAGAAAGAGACATTTTAACACAGTCTCTGTTAGTGCTGGGTGGTTTTACTAAAGATCTGTTTTAGGGTTTTCTTACACTGCAAAAAAATGCTTTTCTTACTTAGATTTTTTTTTATCTTGTTTCCAGCCCAAATATCAAAAAATTCTTAAATCAAGAAGGATTTTCTAGACAAGTAAAAATTATTTTGTTGTCTTCAGAAAAAAACTAGTCAAAATTAAGTGTGTTTCTGCTTGAAACAAGCAAAATAATCTGCCAATAGGGTAAGAAAAATAATCGTGTTTTCTGTTTAAAATAAGTTTTTTTTTTGCTTACCCCTTTGGCAGATTATTTTGCTTGTATCTAAAAAATATTTTTAGATATATTGGCTGAAACAAGACAAAAAATCTAAGTAAGAATAGCATTTTTTTTTTACATACACCTTGCAAAATCTGCAAAATGTTAATTATTTTACCAAAATAAGAGGGTTTATACAAAATGCATGTTATTTTTATTTAAGTACTGACTTTTTGTGTAAGATATTTCACATAAAAGATGTTACATATAGTTAATGAGAGAAAATAATAGTTGAATTTATAAAAATGACCCTGTTCAAAAGTTTACATACCCTTGATTCTTAATACTGTGTTGTTACCTGAATGATCCACAGTGTTTTTTTGTTTAGTGATAGTTGTTTATGAGTCTCTTTTTTGTCCTGAACAGTTAAACTGCTCACTGTTCTTTAGAAAAAATCCTTCAAATCCTACAAATTCTTTGTTTTCTCAGCATTTTTGTGTATTTTAACCATTTCCAACAATTACTGTGTGATTTTGAGATCCATCTTTTCACACTGAGGACAACTGAGGGACTCATATGCAACTATTACAGAAGGTTCAAACGTTCACTGATGCTTCAGAAGGAAACACATTGCATTAGGAGCCAGGGGTGAAAACTTTTGAGCGAAGTGAGGATGTGCACATTTTTCTTATTTTGCCTGTATATCATATTTTTTCATTTAGTACTGCCCTTTAGAAGGTACAGAAGATACTTACATGATCCCCAGAAGACAAAATAAGTTAAATTAACATGATTTTCAAATGTAAAAAGTTAATGCATTGTGTTTCTGAAGCATCAGTGAGCTTGAATTTGAAGATCAGGGTAAATTAAAATTATTTTTTCTTCTGGGAAACATATAAATATCGTCTGTAGCTTCTGAAAGGCAGTACTAAATAAAAAAATATGATATCAAATATGATATCAAGTCAAAACAAGAAAAATGTACACATCCTTATTCCGTTCAAAAGTTTTCACCCCTGGCATTGTTCTTTCTTCTGGAGCATCAGTGAGTGTTTGAACCTTTTGTAATAGCTGCATATGAGTCCCTCAGTTGTCCTGAGTGTGAAAAGATGGATCTTATAGTCATACAGTTATTGTTGGAAAGGGTTCAAATACACAAAAATGCTGAAAAACCAAATAATTTGTGGGCCTTTCTAAAAAAATTTCAGTGGGCAGTTCAGGACAAAC
The DNA here is from genome assembly GCF_049309525.1 of Garra rufa. Taxonomy (NCBI): domain Eukaryota; kingdom Metazoa; phylum Chordata; class Actinopteri; order Cypriniformes; family Cyprinidae; genus Garra; species Garra rufa. The sequence continues at coordinate 45,816,879 of NC_133366.1, read as the reverse complement.
AAGGGACTCATGAACAAGTATCAAAAACACACACACACACACACACACACACAGCTGTGGATCATTCATGTAACAACACAGTATTAAGAATTCAGCTGTTATTTTCTTTCGTGGACCATATGTCTTTTATGTAAAATATCTGACTCAGGTCAATACTAAATAAAAAATAACATGCATTTTGTATATATATATATATATATATATATATATATTGCTTTATTGTGTTGCATTTCAAGTTTGTTGAAGTGAATTTCTGTTGCTTGTGTTTTAGGATGTTGGAGTATTCTTTAGATGGTCACAACGTTAGTTTCTCAGCCATCAGAACCGTACGCGTTCTCAGACCATTACGAGCCATCAACAGAGTTCCCAGTGAGTACTGTTTTCCCTCTCTTTGTTTCCATCTCTCTCGTTTCTCTCTTAGTGTCACTGTTTTACAACCCAGTTATTGATTTGAAGCAAATGATCTGGAGTCGCTCTGCAAAAAGACGTGCCTGCTATATTTATAGATTCACACACGCACAGACTAGACAAGACTCCCATGATGTATTAACATGGTCACTGATGCTGACTGTTGCAGCTAAGTGGCCACAATCCAACATCATATAGTTGATGGACCACAAAAAATACACAAACGCTCATACACACGCTATTAGTCTTCAGAGAGGTACTGGTGTATGTTACAGTCATGGATGGAGTCCAGTAGTGAAAGTAAGTGTCTGTTTTTTTTTAATGTCGGCTGAGACAGTAAATTCTTGACATGCACGGATACTCTTACCATTTATAGCTCACTCTTTTTGTCAACACATACCAAATAAGTTTGTGTGTGTGTGTGTGTGTGTTCAGCAAAGCAGTAATAGATTTTGGATTCAGTGAGGAGTGAGAGCCCGTGGCTGTTAAGTTTCCAATTCGATTATTCTCAAACCACCGAGCGTTAGCCAAAGCCCTGCAAGTTTGTGTATGTGTGTGTTTGTGTGCGTTCACTCTTGGCTCAATTACCGAATACACATCAGACACTGAGAAAATGTGTTCATGAAGTGTATGAATGTCAGATCAGAGTTATCAAAGTTAAATGCAATGCTGCAGTCTCATCTGTAAACGTGTCTAGTGAACCTCGATGGCTTCGATGCTTCGTTGCACGTGTTATTAAATGCGCACTCGTGACATCATGTGTCTCTGTCTCGTAGGTATGCGAATCCTGGTGACGTTGCTGTTGGATACTTTACCGATGCTGGGAAATGTCTTGCTGCTTTGTTTCTTCGTGTTTTTCATCTTCGGGATTGTTGGCGTGCAGCTGTGGGCGGGGCTTCTGCGCAACCGCTGCTTTTTTGACAGCAACATCAGAATGTAAGTGCAAAACTGCTGCTTAGTAGATACATGCAAATTGTGGGGGGTTGCAAAATTGCTGCTGCAATCATAAATGCTCTGAAGCCACAGGGGAATGTTGTCGGTGGAACCTGTTTATGTTGTGTCAACAGATGGAAGAATGACTTTTGGAGGGGTTTTGAAGGCCAATATCCAGATTTTAATTAGTTTAATTTAATTGTACGCTACATTACTATAGTAAATAATATTAACACGTCCTTCAGTTTGTAAAAAAACAAAGAACAAGTGTGTGCAGTAATGCATTTCCAATGGAAGCTTATGAGGCAAGTGTGCTGGAGGTTTTAAAGGCATAGTTTACTCCAAAATTAAAATTTTGTCTTTTACTTACCCTCACATCGTTCCAAACCTGTATACATTTTTTTCTTCTGTGGAACACAAAAGAAGATATTTTGAAGAAGGTTGGTAACCATACAGTTGCTGGTAATAGGATGGCGTTTTAGTGGCATGTGAAAAATAAATTCTAAGATTACGAGATTAAAGTCATAATATTTTGAGAATAAAGTCTATATTACAAAAATAAAATCGAAGTCGTAATGTTTTGAGAATTTTGCCTTTATTCTCGAAACATTTCAACTTAATTCTCAAAACATTTCAACTTTATTCTCAAAACAATCAGACTTTATTTTCAAAACATTTAGACTTTTATTCTCGAAACATTTTTATCGAAACATTTAAACTTTTGTTATTGAAACATTTTGACTTTTGTTATAGAAACATTTCAAAATTAATTTTGAAACATTTCAACATTATTATCGAAACATTTCTACTTTATTCTTAAAATCTTTTTTATTGAAACATTCGACTTTTGTTATCGAAACATTTTAACTTTAATGTCGAAATATTTCGACTTTATTATCGAAACATTTCAACTTTATTCTCAAAACATTTCGACATTATTCTCAAAAGATTTCAAATTTATTCTCTAAATATTTTGACTTTATTCTCAAAACATTTTGACTTTATTCTCTAAAGATTTCAACTTTATTATAAAAACATTTTAACTTTATTCTCAAAACATTACGACTTTATTCTTGAAACATTTTGGCTTTATTCTCAAAACATTTTGACTTTATTCTTGAAATATTTTGACTTAATTTTCAAAAATTTTGACTTTATTCCTAAAACATTTCGACTTTATTCGCAAACCATTTCGACTTTATTCTCAAAACATTTAGACTTTATTCTCAAAACATTTTGACTTTTATTCTCAAAACATTTTGACTTTTATTCTCAAAACATTTTGACTTTATTCTCAAAACATTACGACTTTATTCTCAAAACATTTTGACTTTTATTCTCAAAACATTTTGACTTTATTCTTGAAATATTTTGACTTAATTTTCAAAAATTTTGACTTTATTTTCAAAACATTTCGACTTTATTCTCAAAACATTTTGACTTTTATTTTCAAAACACTTAGACTTTATTCTTGAAACATTTTGACTTAATTTTCAAAAATTTTGACTTTATTCCTAAAACATTTCGACTTTATTCGCAAACCATTTCGACTTTATTCTCAAAACATTTTGACTTTTATTCTCAAAACATTTTGACTTTTATTCTCAAAACATTTTGACTTTATTCTCAAAACATTACGACTTTATTCTTGAAACATTTTGACTTTATTCTCAAAACATTTTGACTTTTATTCTCAAAACATTTTGACTTTATTCTTGAAATATTTTGACTTAATTTTCAAAAATTTTGACTTTATTCTCAAAACATTTTGACTTTTATTCTCAAAACACTTAGACTTTATTCTTGAAACATTTTGACTTAATTTTCAAAAATTTTGACTTTATTCCTAAAACATTTCGACTTTATTCGCAAACCATTTCGACTTTATTCTCAAAACATTTTGACTTTATTCTCGAAACATATCGACATTCTTTATATTTTTTACCGTGACACCAAAACGCTTATTACGCTCTCTTATTCTCACCAAGGCTGCATTTATTTAATGAAAAATACAGTTAAATGTAGTAAAAACTGTAATAATGTGAAATATCTTCACAATTTAAAATAATAATATTTTCTATTATAATATATGTAAAACATGTCACATGATCCTTCAGAAATCATTCTAAAAAAAAGTTTAAATCTTTCGAAAAAAAATGTATTCTTTGTTATTCTAACATTGTTTTTCGATTCTATAATCCTTGCTGAATAGAAGCATTAGTTTCTTTTTAAAAAGAAAAGCCATATACAACATGAAAGTTATCAGGTTTACAGGAAATTTACAGGATCAGTATAAGAAATAATTTATTGTTAAAGGAATAGTACTCCCAAAAATGAATATTCTGTCATCAGTTACTTACCCTCATGTCGTTCTAAACCCACAAGACCTTCATTCATCTTCGGCACACAAATTAAGATACTTTTGATGAAATCTGAGAGCTTTTTGGCATTCTTTTTTTTTCTTTGCACATTAAAAGTATTCTCGTAGCTTCATAACATTACGGTTGAACCACTGATGTCACATGGACTCAGATCTCGGATTTCATAAAAAATATCTTAATTTGTGTTCCAAAGATGAACAAAGGTCTTATGGGTTTGGAACGACATGAGGGTGATTAATTAATGACAGAATTTTCATTTTTGGTGAAAAGAGATTTTTTTCCAGTGCACTTACTGTATAGACCATTGAAAGTGTGCTTCTTTGTACACACACACACAGTACGGTTTGTTCTTTGTTTTCACAAACTGAGAAATGTGAATTTTTTTGTGTGGTAATAGACCTGGAATTACCTTTTAATGAGGAATTTGTCTAGGAAGGATACATATTTTCTCAGGAGATTACGGCAAAGCCCAGTATAAATGTTGCATTATATCGTTTTGTGTATGCTGACACGAGATATCAATTCTGGCATTATATATGCCATAAGGGCCTCATTGATCATAAAGAGTGTACAAAGTAAAGAGTTGAATAATGAGTATCCATAAAGGCAGTTTGCACCAGTGAATCATTTTGACAACTGTCCACCCTGATGTACTGCATACCAGAAAGCCAGTTTGCCGAAAGAAAGTTCTTGCTGTGTTGGAAATTATTTACTTATCTTGAAAACCAAATGTGCAAAAATTAAACCCTGTTACTATTATTTTGTGTAACAAGCTACAGACAATTTAAATGTGGATTTTTTTTATATGTGAGCATTACATTTTTGCATAAGTGAAAAATTCAACCCTGTTACTATTATTTTAACAAGCTACTAAAAATTTTATGTGGATTTTTTTAAGACAAATATGAGCATTACATTTTCTCAAATGTAGAAAAAATCAACCCTGTTACTATTATTTTAACAAGCTACTTTCACAAACGTAGAAAAATCAACCCTGTTACTATTGTTTTAACAAGCTACTAAAAATTTAAAAGTAGATTTTTTTTAAATATATGAGCATTACATTTTTGCAAAAGTGAAAAATTCAACCCTGTTACTATTATTTTAACAAGCTACTTTCACAAACGTGGAAAAAAATCAACTCTGTTACTATTGTTTTAGCAAGCTACTAAAAAATTTTTTGAAAAAATATGAGCATTACATTTTTACAGATGTGAAAAATTCAACCCTTTTACTATCATTTTGTTTAAGCTACCAAAAGTTTAAATGTGATTTAAAAAAAAAAAAAAAATATATATATATATATATATATATATATATGAGCATTACATTCTTACAAATGTGAAAAACTCAACCCTGTTACTATTAGTTTGTTTAACAATCTACCGAAAATTTAAATGTGATTTTATTTAAATATATGAGCATTACATTTTTGTAAAAGTGAAAAATTCAACCCTGTTAGGCTACTATTATTTTAACAAGCTACTAAACATTTTATGTGGATCTTTTTAGAAAGATATGAGCATTACATTTTCACAAATGTGGAAAAAATCTGTCAACCCTGTTACTATTATTTTAACAAGCTACTAATTTTTTTTAAATTGATTTATTATGTTGTTTAATAAGATACCGAAAATTTAAATGTAATTTTTTTTTCTAAATATATGAGCATTACATTTTTACAAATGTGAAAAACTCAACCCTGTTACTATTAGTTTGTTTAACAAGCTACCAAAAATTTAAATGTTTTTTTATATATATGAGCATTACATTTTTGCAAAAGTGAAAAATTCAACCCTGTTATCATTATTTTGTTTAACAAACTACTGAAATTTGAAAAGTGGATTTTGTGCATTAAATTTTTTACAAATGTGAGAAATTTAAACCTTTTACTATTATTTTGTTTAACAAACTACTAATAATTTAAACCTGACTTTTTTTTTTAAATGTGAACATTACATTTTTACAAATGTGAAAAACTCAACCCTGTTACTATTAGTTTGTTTAACAAGCTACCGAAAATTGAAATGTGATTTTTTTTTTTGTAATATATGAGCATTAAATTTTGCAAAAGTGAAAAATTCAACCCCGTTACCATTACTTTGTTTAACATTTAAAATTTGAATTTTTTTTCTATTTTTTTTTTAATTACATTTATAACAATACATTTTTTACAAAGAAATTCAAACCTGTTACTATTATTTTGTTTTAAAAAATCAGGTTTAAATAGTTTGTTGAACATAATAATGGTAACAGAGTTTAAACCTTTATGAAGGCATAATTATATCACAGTGTATATTGAAATAAATCAATTTGGCTTTAAATGTCACAGCCTAATAATTTAACTGTTAACCAGTGTTTAATAGAATATATATATATATTCACTATATTTCCTTAAAAAATTCCCTTGTAAAACTGGAAAAGGCACCCGTTTCATAGAATGACCCAGTTAATGAATGTTTACCGTGGCTTGCAGCACAAATACAGAAATTGCCAGTCACATTACACCTATCTCAGGTGTGAAAATAGCTTTCTGTCTAAGTGAATCCCATGAGATGTGCAAATTTGTCTGTTTGCACATCTACTCATTATTTTTGGAGCCTGCAGCTAGTTCCCTTGCCCACACAATTTGGCACTTTCATAAGGAGTCCACTCCTGTGTATATTAATTTTAATTAATTTTTAACAAAGAAAAACGACTAACCTGACTAATTACCATTCCAACGCAATGCAGTTTGATTGGATTTCTTAAAGTATAAATGCTTTGATGTAAAAACTTTCTTTTTCTTTCATTCTTTTTTTTTTTATCAAGATTCTCAGAAATTTGTAATAAACTGAGAAAAGCAGTCATATTAGTGTCTTCCACCCCCTCATCTTTCAGCCCTCCCAAATATATCAGACTGAAATTTGGTGCAATTAAATACAGAACTTATAAAGTAAATAGTTTCTCATTTTCTCAGGTTTTTACTAAACTACAAAATATCTGTGTAATACATTCATGAGCTTGCAAAACAGATGACCTCTGGGCAACTTTTTTGTGTTTTATCTCAAAGACTACAACACTAGAAACAACTAATTTTCTGGTTCGGATCCAGGCCTTCTGAAACTACTGGCTTGAAATCTGCAGTGGAAGGCCTAAAATATGTGCAGTTGTATAGTTTAGACTTTCCGTGTGTTTGGAAAAAAATACTAGCTGTGGGGAGGGGAGGATTTTTCTTCAATATTCTCATTAGGTGGTTGATGTCTTTTAGATTTTGACAGATATTTTGATATATTTGCTGTGTTTAAAAACATACTACCAGTTGTTTATAGCATTTACATATCGCAGTTCATGTTGCATGATTGAAATTGAAAAAAAAGCATGCTTCAAAGCAAGTCCCAGATATGGTAAGTAACATATGGGCCAATTCTCAGGCCATTTTCTTCACCATCCCCTTTTAAAAGGTAATATAAACATGTTTGCAGATGATGTGATTACCTAATAGCTCAGCATTAAGCTCTTCTGGCTCTCTCAGTTTAATAAGCAGGATGTGAGACAGATTAAAGCAGAAGCTCTCCTGGCTCAAATGGTTTGTAAATGCTCAGAGAACAAAAAGCTCCATATAATTTTGTAGCTTTTAGGTGGTGAGAGATGCTTCTGTTAGCATTAGTCAGAAAGTCTTAAGCTGCTACAATTTTAAAAACTTAATGTACTGTATATAGAGGAAGATGTTCACATTTGTACTGTAAATTTTTCAGTAGTTTGATATTTTTTTTCTATGGAAAGGACTGTTTAATGGTACAATTGTAGTTGTTTAAATGGGATTTGAATTTGTTATATTTCTGTGACAGGAACATGGCAGCTTTAGGCTATGAACACAAGTCAATAATTTAATGCGATGCAGTGCAGTTTGCAAATAATAAATGTCAAGTAAATTAGCATTCTGTTTTGAGTTTCGTGTATTGATGAAAGGTACAAAAATGGTCTTTCTTTTTTTGCAGCTTTAAATCAGTATGCTGCCTGTTTTTTTTTTTTTAATTAAAGCAAATAAATAAATTAGATAAGATAAATAAACCAACAAAATATTGATTGCAAACCTCAGGATGTCAAACTAAATATTATATGAGACAATCAGTGTTGCAATAACTGTAGTTATTAAATACTGTGCAAAATTAAGGAGTGAAATTAATAATTAAAATCCTTTTTTTTTCTACAATAAATGTGAATCTCATTTCACAGATTATGTGAAGATAATATGTATGATTTACATTTTTTACATTTATTTGGAACAGACCAAACGATAATTTGTAATAGGGAAATAAATTATAATTTTGATTTGTTTAAAAATAACTACTTGTCATGAAAGTTTAATTTAATGATAGATTAAGCTTGACAACTCTCATTCATGAAATCGTATTTTTGCCTCATATTTGTGGAAAGTACCATATTTACAGCTCTAACCAGTATTTTTGCAATATAAATTTTATATTTAGCATTCATAGGTTCATATTTTTTTTATTTATAAGAAATATGAACATTACATTTTTACAAATATGAATAATTCAACCCTGTTGCTAATATTTTGTTTAATAAGCTACTAAAAATAAAAAAAAGATTTTTTTTATTTTTTATTTTTTTTAGAAAAAATGTGAGCATTACATTTTTACAAATGTAAAAAAATTCAACTCTGTTACCATTATTTTGTCTTAACAACTACTGAAAATTTAAAAATGGGTATTATTTAGAAGCACCAATTTACGTTTTCTTAATAAGAAGCATATATAGTGATAGTTGTTCATGAGTCCCTTGTTTGTCCTGAACAGTTTACCTGCCTGCTGTTTTTCAGAAAAATTCTTCAGGGATTATTATTTTATTAATTAACAAATTATTATTTTTGTGTTACAGAAGGTTCAAACACTCATTGATGCTCCAGAAGGAAAAACCATGCATTAAGAGCAGGGGAGTTAAAACTTTCGAACAAAATAGAGATTTGTACATTTTTCGTATTTTCCCTATCATATTTTTTCATTTAGTACTGCTCTTCAGAGTTCTACAGAAACTGCTTACATCTTTCCCAGAAGACAAAAATAAGTTAAATTTACCCTAATCTTCAAATTCAAAAAACTTTCACCCCCCACCTTTAATGCATGGTTTTTCCTTCTGGAGCAATAGTGAGCATTTGAACCTTCTGTGTTAGTTGCATATAAGTCCCTCAGTTGTCCTCAGTGTGAAAAGATGGATCCCAAACACTGGTGCACATAAGTTTTTTAGCCTGGTTCTCATAAGAGTACCGGGAGATTTGTTTTGGTCCTTGCACTGCACATTTGGTCCTTGCACTGCACATTTATTTTATTTGATTAAATATAACTCAAATAAAAATAGTGATAACATCATTGGACTTTATTTATTTATTCAGTTTATTTTTTAATAAAATAATAAACAGTAAAAAATGTGGTTATACTATTATGTTTTAAATTAAAAAGGGTGTATTAAATAAAAATACAATTATTTTATAGTAAACTTAAATAGTTAATGACAATATTTACTTTTTTTATATGAATTTTCATCGTTTTCAAGGATAAAATAGTAAACTTTTATTTTTGGCGGGTTGACGAGGTGTGGTGAGAAATTGAGTCCGCCCCGGAATCGGGTCTCCTTTAGGATCCCGGCGGTAATGCCTGATCAAAAATGTTTTATATTTTTATAAAAAACAACATACATATAATACAATTATGTAATTATACTATAAAAACGTAATTTAATAACGTATAAATTTGTAATTATCCACAATAATTTCTGTATGAAAAAAACGTATTTAAATGCTATATAGCACTATAACGTCTGATAAATAATGCACGAGTAAATCAGTTTTTAAGTGGTTTTAATTGTCAATGTATATTCAGAAAACGACAATAATTCACTATTAGTGTAAAACGCTGTTCAATTATGTTAAAAACATACTTCTACTAGGCAATTTAAAAGACATTAATGGTCGTTATAACGCATTTCTAACTATATAAAATAAAACGTGATTTTGCAGGAATTGTAATCAGGCGCTAAAAATAATACCCATTAGTAGTCACTCTGGGTCCTAATGGAGACCCGATTCCGGGTGGGGACTGGATTTGTCATGACACCGGCAAGTAGATAATATGCGTCCATAGAGCGTCAGTGAAGCGCGCTCCCGGGTTTAGCGCTTCTGACTGAGCGTTCAGTGTCACATTTTTGCATTGTACTTTAAAAACGGCAGCGAATAGCCTAGAATTATGCTTTCAGTTAGAATATAAATCTTAGACAGTATTACAGTTTGTCGATCTAAAATGGTATTTGTGGATTTACAGCTGTCAACCATGTAAGTTAGGTACTTATTTACACAGCGCTTTTTCCTATTTTTGACCTCAAAGTCATACAGTCATTGTTGGAAAGGGTTCAAATACACAGAAATGCTGGAAAACCAAAGAATTTGTGGGACCTGAAGGATTTTTCTGAAGAACAGCAGGCAGTTTACCTGTTTAGGACAAACAAGGGACTCATGAACAACTATCACTAAACAAAAAAAAAAAACACAGCTGTGGATCATTCTGCTAACAACACAGTATTAAGAATCAAGTGTATGTACATTTTTGAACCGGGTCATTTTTTATAAATTCAGCTATTATTTTCTCTTGTGGACTATATGTAAACATCTTTTATGTGAAATATCTTATTCAGGTCAGTACTAAATAAACAATAACATGCATTTTGTACGATCCCTAACATTTTGCAGATTCTGCAAGGGGGGTGTAAACTTTTGACCTCAACTGTATGCATCAAAAAAATTTTAATGGATTTTTAAATGGTTTTATTTATAGTTTAGTTAACAATAACAACCGTGCACAGTGCGTGTATCTCTACCTAACCTACTCCATGTGCTCTCTCTGCAGGCTGTATAATGTTTCCGAGTCTGTGAGTGAATACTACAGGCCGGACGAGACGGATGACATCCCTTTCATTTGCTCCACAGCTCGTGAGAACGGAATGCTGCATTGCTCCAACATCCCCAAACGCAGAGTTGCAGGGGCTGATTGTGAACTCACGGCTAATAATGTCACAGATCTTGTTTTCAAAGATCCCCCTCATCAAGGATGTGTAAACTGGAACTTGTATTACACCAACTGCAATGCGAGTGAACACAATCCGCATAATGGGGCTATCAGCTTTGACAACATCGGATATGCTTGGATTGCTATCTTTCAGGTGTGTTCGTTTGTCGGCGAAAAGATTAAAGAGCACCGAATGAGTTTAGGTTTAAAAAAAAAAAACATGCAAAGTCATCGATTTTTATGAAGTCAGGTCAAGAAATATTATTTTTCTCTACTTGGATGAAGACGTGTTAGAGATCCGCTCCAAGTTGTTCATTAAAATTTTCGCTGAGTGTATATTCAGTCTGGCAGGCGGTGATATTTTTTATCCTCACATCTCCTTTTGGCGCCGAGAGACACTTAGTTTCAGAGTCAGAAAATGAAGTGAATGGTTGCCAGGGGCTACAGCGAGAGTGAATCCTCTTACATCACTAACCAACTTACCTGTCCTAGGAAATCAAGTTTTATCATGTTCCATTCTAATCTAATTTATAGAGCAACAATATTTATCATATTCTTTAGTAACCTGATTGGGAACGGACACGGACATTTATCAGGTTTCTGAGTAATCCGATTGACCGCAGCATGACGTTTATCATTCCTGACCTAGTTTTGGGAAAGCGATGAACGATATCTGAAGTCGTCCTTTGTATTTTGGCACTTGATAGAAGCGCTGTATTTTGAGGATTATGTTCATGGTGCATGGTGCATGTCATAAGATGTATAATCCTGTTTGTGTTTTCTCCTCAGGTCATCACGTTAGAGGGATGGGTGGATATCATGTATTATGTCATGGATGCGCATTCCTTTTACAACTTCATCTATTTCATCTTCCTTATCATTGTAAGTGCACAGTAATTAATTAACTGATGCGTCTTACTCTCTTTTAACCTCTGCCGGAGTCCCTGCTTTCATTAGCAGCGTGGAAATGGTTTTTGCTATCATCAGCAGTGTAATTTACTCAAGCAATTTTACTTGATAACTATACTTAAAGAGATGAAAATTCTGTCATCATTTTTGGAGAATTTCTAACTGAGCAATATCGAAACGAAATGCTTATACTTAAGAAACTTACTACAATAATACACTAAGTACTACATTTATAAGGAGAAAATCATACTTTTTATACAACCTTATACCTTAAAGGTGACAAATCACGAAAATCAGACTTTTTTTATTCGTTCACAGCTGTTTACCTTCACAGACATAACTGACTATTCTTATGTGTTTTCAACATAAACTTGTGTGAATAGGGTAAAAAACCTAATAGTTATCACCTTACTTATTCCATTGATTGATTACATTGATAAATGCAAACATTTTTTCTTTTACATGTTTTCTAAAATGTTAGGTTTTAATATGCACATTTTCTCAATTTTGGGTATCTCATTTTGTCACTTGTCACTTTGAACAGGCTGAAAACGATATACTATATACTATACAGCTATTACAGCTTTTTGGGGAATAAAATGTATAAAATCAAGCAAATTATATATGAACAAATTCCCTTTGTAAAAACCTGCAGGATGTAGACAAGAATAAAAATGTAAAGTTTGGTTTGTGTAAGTGCTACTTAGTGGAAATTCATGGCTCAGTGTAGGAGAAAAAACTCATTTTGAGAAAACGGCCTTTAAAAAATATGTATTGTATTTGAAATCTATTGACACAAAAAGATAAAGTGCTATAAAAGAAACACTTAACAGTGTCTTTTTGATGTTTTCTTTCCACTAGTCTGAAAACTAAAAAGCCCAAAATCTCAAACTTGACAGGTGCATGAAAAAGCTGTGTTTTTGCCTGCAGTGTTTTCCCTTAAGCAATAAGACATAAAAGAGAGCAGTTTAGTACTTACATGCTGTGAGACAGCCACTTTTTGTGCGTGTGCTTCGGATGTTTGTGTTCAGAAAACCCTATATCAGAAGTTTAAATTATTATGGTTTAAAATGCATGATTTCAGCGTGATAGACATGATAATCAAAACCAAACAGATGTTTTTTGTCAGAGAATCCAAGGTATAGGCTACAGCTCTATTCTGGAAAAGGGGGCGGAAAACAGCAGCTCATTTGTATTTAAAGAGACATGCACGAAAACGTCTCGGGTTACGTATGTAACCTTAGTTCCCTGAGGACAGGGAACGAGACGCTGCGTCCTGGTTCAGGACACTTTGGGAACTGCCTTCAGCATGACCGGTTCTGAAACAAGCTATAGAACAACGACAGTGAACTTGACACTGTCCGGCGCCAGCCTGTGACATCATCAACAGGCGCCTGCTAGTATAAAAGCAGGTGCCTGAGAGCACAACACCATCTTTTTGTCGGACAGAGGTCTGTGCAGGGCCCGAGGCATGGCCCTGAGACGCAGCGTCTCGTTCCCTGTCCTCAGGGAACTAAGGTTACATACGTAACCCGAGACGTTCCCTTCCGGAGGGAACTCTACGCTGCGTCCTGGTTCAGGACACTTTGGGAACGCTTATACCAACTCCGCCATGCCGAGGGATAGGTGATCAAACTGACTGAATGAGGAGTCAAGAAGGAAATCACCCCTGCATCAGCGAGAGTCGCTGGGGCCCAGTGACCTGCCACGGCTAGCCCGGCTACCTGTGCACACAACTCTCCAGCGTGGAGGCCTAGAGGAAGCCTACTACACTTAGCTCTCTAAGTGAAGGAGCTCATAAACGCCCTGACCATAAGGGGCGGAGTTTAGGGAATGGAGGTCTCGGCAGGGCGAACGCCTGCTCTATGGACCTGACAACATTCAGTGCTACAGGTATAGATGGGGAAGCGGAGCTTCTGGAGAATGGAGGCTTCATAAAAGACTCTCTAGAAGAGAGGAAGCCTGACAACATTCAATCCACTAGCTCTTAGGAGTGGAGGTCTCAAATAACCCTCCAGTGAGGGGAGACCTAGCTACACTCACGCTTGAAAGTACTGAAAGCGGAGCTTCTGGAGAATGGAGGCTTCATAAAAGACTCTCTGAAAGAGAGGAAACCTGACAACATTCCATCCACTAGCTCTTAGGAGTGGAGGTCTCAAATAGCCCTGCAGTGAGGGGAGACCTGGCTACACTCACGCTTAAAAGTACTGGAAGCGGAGCCTCTGGAGAATGGAGGCTTCATAAAAGACTCTCTGAAAA
>NC_133366.1:45778678-45802428 GCF_049309525.1 Garra rufa | reverse complement strand
CGATGAGGAGCGCTGCGCGTCTTTATGACGTCTCATCATCAGAGCAAAATAAAAGTCCATTGGTGCACTGCTCTCTAGAATCACAAACACATCATAGAAATGTTGTATATAGAAGAGAATTTCGTACCCACATGATGATGCATTTCTAAAGTTTTTAACATTATTTTTCTCTATTTTTAAATGTACATTTATAACACTATGCTTTCTGTTTATATACCTTGCCATTAAATTCACATAAAACTAGTTTATGCTGCTGTGTAACTGTTACAAAGGGGAAATGAGGCCACAAAAATATATTTGTCACAGTTTCTATTTACCACTACAGAAGTTTATTTATTGTAAATGTTAATGAAATATGATTTACATTTCCCCCAGATTATCTTTTTTTTTTTTAAATTGGTACATAATCTGTACTAAAATATATAAACAAGTTACATATTAAGATCTCAGTTTGTGTTTTACATTTTCAGTTTGGTTAATTGGCACAAACATACAAACATATTCAGCTGTTACTCCATATCTTCTTTTGTTAACAGTGAAAAGTTTGGATAATAAATACACAATAAACAGTTTATTAGAAACTTTAACTAGAAGTACATCTATCAGAAAAAATAAAATGTTGTATTAGTGTTATGATTTTAGTGAAGTTACATTTTTTGAGAACAAAATACCTTCAATACACCTGCAGGAAAATGAAGATCAGAAGACTCTTGTTTGAGATGGTCTTGTGTGTCGCTGCGGTCATCCAGACTGACTAAAGCACTCAATCACTGTAGTTTTAGACAGATTTCAGGAGGCCGTTCTTACAGATGAAGACAAAGCTCTCAGATCACAAGCTTAAACACAGTGTGCAAAGCATTGAATCAGTTCTAGTTTAATCGCTCAGACTCTGGAGTTTCAGCAGCTCTAAAACAATCAGCAGAACTATAACACTCATGATCACAGAGATCAGGGAAAGACACATTCACACACAACTCAAGTGTTCATTAGCATTAACAATTACAACAATTAAAAAAATGAGGCAGAAACAGCATCACAGATAAAAGACAACATTCTCACAGTACATTTGTATTCACACACACATAAAACAAAAGAGATTCATTTAGAATATAACATTTATCTTTCTGCTGAATTTCTTAGTCAATATTTTCATTTCAATTTTTTATTTTCGCAGTAATGATTGTGACGCCTATGAACTGTCCTTGTTTTGGTTTTTGTTCCCATGAGCTCCTTGTCCTTGTTTTTCCTGGTGTTCTCTAATGCCCATATTTGGTTTTCCTGTTGTTTCCAGTGTGTTTCCATTGATTTCAGGTGTGTCTTGTCTTCTCTTTGTTTAGTTGAGTATTTAAGAGTGTTCTGTTTGTGGTTTACTCCTCTGATGTCTTACGTCATCCAAGTTAATGTCTTTCTTTTGTACTCCTGTGTTGTGTTTTAGTTTGTCCATTAAAGACTGTTTTGTTTTAATTTCACTCCTGGTCCCCGCTCCGTAGTGTTGTGAAGTGTGACAATATTGAAATCACAATAATAAATAATAAATATCCAGTCATAAATTTGGAAAGGAGGATTTTGAGTGCATTAATTACTTGATATACCTATATCCTAATTTTTTTTTAACCGGTTTATTAAATCTTGAGATTTTATATTATTTGGATTTACATGATTGCACAATAAGTTGTGTGGAAGCATCAGTCAGGAGTCAGTAGTCAGCAAAGGAGACTCAAAACCTGAATGAAATTTTCCAAAAGTACTTATAAAAGGCTAATTGGTCCAACACTAAATGTTCTAGTACCTTAGGTTAAAGGAACCATAGAATTATCTGACAGTTATTTAAAACAGATGTGTCTAAAGATAATTACTGCAAAAGACAATCATTACCCAGCCAACATTTGTATGTGGGGCCCATGTGGGTTTGAAATGGGCTGAAAAATGGGCCCCATGTAGGATTGTCCGCGGGTTCCATAATGGCCCTATGTTAATTGCCCACATGGATATCATATAGGATTGCACTCGCCACTAGGTGGGACCTAACTGGGCAACATGCACAAGACCCACATGGGTCCCAGCTTTAACCCAGCTAAGTTTTATATGTGGGGCCAATGTGGGTCTTAAATGGGCTGAAAAATGGGCTCTATATGGGATTGTCCGCGGGTTCCATAATGGCCCCATGTTAACTGCCCACATGGATTTCATATAGGACTACACTTGCCGCTAGGTGGGACCTAACTGGGCAACATGCACAAGACCCACATGGGTCCCAGCTTTAACCCAGCTAAGTTTTATATGTGGGGCCAATGTGGGTCTTAAGTGGGCTGAAAAATGGGCTCTATATGGGATTGTCCGCGGGTTCCATAATGGCCCCATGTTAACTGCCCACATGGATTTCATATAGGACTACAATTGCCGCTAGGTGGGACCTAACTGGGCAACATGCTTAAGACCCACATGGGTCCCAGCTTTAAACCAGCTAAGTTTTATATGTGGGGCCAATGTGGGTTTTAAATGGGCTGAAAAATGGGCTCTATATGGGATTGTCCGCGGGTTCCATAATGGCCCCATGTTAACTGCCCACATGGATTTCATATAGGACTACACTTGCCGCTAGGTGGGACCTAACTGGGCAACATGCTTAAGACCCACATGGGTCCCAGCTTTAAACCAGCTAAGTTTTATATGTGGGGCCAATGTGGGTTTTAAATGGGCTGAAAAATGGGCTCTATATGGGATTGTCCGCGGGTTCCATAATGGCCCCATGTTAACTGCCCACATGGATTTCATATAGGACTACACTTGCCGCTAGGTGGGACCTAACTGGGCAACATGCTTAAGACCCACATGGGTCCCAGCTTTAAACCAGCTAAGTTTTATATGTGGGGCCAATGTGGGTTTTAAATGGGCTGAAAAATGGGCTCTATATGGGATTGTCCGCGGGTTCCATAATGGCCCCATGTTAACTGCCCACATGGATTTCATATAGGACTACACTTGCCACTAGGTGGGACCTAACTGGGCAACATGCACAAGACCCACATCGGTCCCAGCTTTAACCCAGCTAAGTTTTGTATGTAGGGCCAATGTGGGTCTTAAATGGGCTGAAAAATGGGCTCTATATGGGATTGTCCGCGGGTTCCATAATGGCCCCATGTTAACTGCCCACATGGATTTCATATAGGACTACACTTGCCACTAGGTGGGACCTAACTGGGCAACATGCACAAGACCCACATCGGTCACAGCTTTAACCCAGCTAAGTTTTGTATGTGGGGCCAATGTGGGTTTTAAATGGGCTGAAAAATGGGCTCTATATGGGATTGTCCGCGGGTTCCATAACAGCCCCATGTTAACGGCCCACATGGATTTCAAATTAGATTGCACTTGCCACTAGGTGGGACCCAACTGGGCAACATGCGCAAGACCCATCTTGTTCCCAGATTTGGGTACTACAAGGTTACTACATGGGCTGAAATACGGGCTGTAACTGGGATTGTCCATGGGTTCCATGCTGGCCCCAGCAACTTATGCATGGGGCCAAGCTAGCAATCATCTGGGTTCCATCTAAAATAATATCAACACCACACAAATAAATTTTTAAGGATTAAAGCACACAGTGAGATTAAAATATTTTCAAATTTAAATTTTATTGAAGACACACAAGGACAGCATTTAAATAAGCAGATTAATGTCAGATTAAAGGAATAGTTCACTAAAAAAAAATTAAAATTTGATGTTCATTTGCTTACTCTGAGGGGATCCAAGATGTAGGTGACTTTGTTTCTTAGTAAAACACAAACAAAGATTTTTAACTGAAACCATTGCAGTCTGTCAGTCATATAATGGCAGTCAATAGTTACCAAATCATTAAGAGTCAAAAAAAAAACATGCACAGACAAAACCAAATTAAACACTGTGGCTTGAGACGATGCATTGAGGTCTTGAGACACATAACGATGGGTCTGTACATGTAACTGAACAGCATTTATATCATTATTAAACTCTGATCCACCGGAACATTCAGGTGTATGGAGCATAGGGGTGGGCGATATGACCTAAAATTAATATCACGGTATTTTTCATCTTTTGAACGGTGACGGTATAATATCACGGTATTACTTTTTTTGGTACATTTTGGGAGGAGTAGCCTGTCCTGTCCCTTTAGTATGTGAATAAAGTTAATATTTTTTATAATATAATAAGTAAATGGTATGTATCCTTATCAAAAAGAGACATGGGAGAGTATTATCCATTCTCAACATATTTATTTTGCAAAAAACCTAAAGATCTTACTTAGTGTACAACAAAACACAAATTATTTTTTATTGAAATTTAATTTCTGCAATATATAAAACCTTTAAATAACTGGGGGAAATCAACCCATAGCAACAGTTTAAAAGTAGACCAATTCTGTGGGGAAAAACGCGGACTTGGCAACCCTGCATCCAACACCAGCTGCTGGAGTTAATGTCATTGTACACATGAGTACGAAATTTTCGTCCGAGATTTTTGCACGTTAAAAAAAATACAGGTTATGTTAATCGAGTTTACACACTGCCTCTGAAACTTTCGTCCGTCATAAAAAAATTCGGATCGTGTTTGATTTTCTGCATGTTCGCATCCATAATAAGCATTTTGATAAGGATGGCGAATATGAGAAAACAAACAAAACAAAAAAAAAAAACGCATACGAAAATCGGACTCAGTGTACAATGACCTTTAGATTTGAATGATCACGGGTCGAAAGTAAAGAGAGATGACAAAAACAGACTGGAGAATTTGCTGTAATCTTGTACTCACTGACAAATATCTATTATAAGATGTGCTGCCCCCTTTACACAGAGTGTGCATTATCGCAAAATCGTAAGTAAAAGTAAAAACAGCGCGAGCGCTCAGTTAAAGGAGAACTCCGGTGTGATATTGACCTAAAGTGTATTGAATCATGATACTGAGTGTGAACGTACCTTGCATATTTCATCTCGGTTTGTGTCCAGCTGTCCGAAATCTGGGGTCAGTTAGCCGATGCTCACAACAGCTTGTCAATGAAAGTCAATCGGGCATCGAAGGAGCCATGTAAATAAATCACTGTTTTACGCCATTTACGAGGCACAAAGTAGCTCCACACTTCATCGGTAGACTTCCTAGGGCCCTGACATTTAAAACGAGACATTGAGAACTCAGAAAAAGCACCGGTAGTCTATTTACAAGAAGATTTATACAGACATCTTCCACCAGGAACAGAGCAGTCGCCGCCATCTTAAATGTAGTCACGATAAGTCGAGTGTCGAGCACGAAGGAAACTACAACCTTATACGTTGATAACCTGATAAATTCATTGGTGCTCCACACTCGATTTATCGTGACTACATTTAAGATGGCGGCGACTGCTCTGTTCCTGGTGGAAGATGTCTGTATAAATCTTCTTGTAAATAAACTACCGGTGCTTTTTCTGAGTTCTCAATGTCTCGTTTTAAATGTCAGGGCCCTAGGAAGTCTACCGATGAAGTGTGGAGCTACTTTGTGCCTCGTAAATGGCGTAAAACAGTGATTTATTTACATGGCTCCTTCGATGCCCGATTGACTTTCATTGACAACCTGTTGTGAGCATCGGCTAACTGACCCCAGATTTCGGACAGCTGGACACAAACCGAGATGAAATATGCAAGGTACGTTCACACTCGGTATCATGATTCAATACACTTTAGGTCAATATCACACCGGAGTTCTCCTTTAAAAGCGATTTCTATACCCTGCATATTGAAAGTGCGAAAATTATATACAATATTAGTTCGCCTCGCGCCCGCTCAATTTGTGATCCGCTGTGTAAATCCTTCGGCTGGCCGACCTGGAAAAGTCCGCCTCTGGTATAGGCTACAGGCCCGACCTTTCTTCACGATGTTTCACCAGTCGTTTAATGGCCACTCCCCTTTTACCTACCACCTGCAAAGCTGATACGAATATGTTTTACTTTTTTATTTACAACAAGATATATAGTATAAGGTCAGGTATTCAGACCACAACTGAACGTTTGAAGAAAATGTAATGCCTTATTATTTAGAATTAGCTATTATTGATGTAAATGCAGCCGTTCGAGGCACATAATTGATTTATTACGGTATTGACGGTATTAGAAAATCCATGTCGTTGCGCAATGTCACACCAGTGCTGACTATGACACCGGTGTACAGCCCACCCCTAATGGAGCATGTTCACAGTAGCTGACGTGTGGTGCATCAACATGCTCTGGCAATGTAGTCAAAAGTTTGTCTTTGTAGGTGAAAAGTCAATACTCCCAGATGAGTTCACACAAGGAAATGTAATCTTTTAGTTTTTAATCGGTTACCAGAATTTGTATAAGCACAAGTAATTACCATTTTGATAAGCCAATATGCTCATGTAAACAATGAGTGACGTATACGCGTGATAGATCACACACGGACTGGGTGAACATTCTCAGGACAGTAGAACGTTCCGGTGGATCAGAGGTAAATAATAATATAAATACTGTTCAGTTTTTTGCACAGACCGATCGTTTTATGTCTTAAAGGGATAGTTCACCCAAAAATGAAAATGTGATGTTTATCAGCTTACCCCCAGGGCATCCAAGATGTAGGTGACTTTGTTTGTAGTCTGTCAGCCATATGATGGCAGTGGATGGGCACGAACCTTTAAAAGTGAAAAAAAAAAAAAAAAAACATGCACAGACAAATCCAAATTACACCCTGCGGCTCGTGACGATACATTGATGTCCTAAGACACGAAACGATCGTTTTTTTTATGAGAAACTGAACAGTATTTATATAATTTTTTACCTTTGATACACAGCCACGTCTAACTGTCCTGAGCACGAACTCATCATCCGGCTCGTTACATGTGTACGCGTTCTGGCGTAGTATACGTAAATGCCGGAAGTCATCTATCCCGTGTGTACGACACTCATTGTTTACACAGTGCACAGAGATTTTGTGTATAGCGGCTATTCAAAATGGTAATTACTTGCACTTATCCTGATTGTTCAAACCGATTGAAAGCTAAAAATTACGTTTGCGCAAACTCATCCAGGACTGCTGACTGTTCACCGATTTCCCCTTACGACGTTTGCGTATACTACGCCAGTGAGCGTACACGTGAAATGAGCCGGAGGTTGAGCTCACACTCAGGACAGATGGACGTGGCTGTGTATCAAAGGTAAAAAATTATATAAATACTGTTCAGTTTCTCACAAAAAAAACACTATTGTTTTGTGTCTTAGGACATCAATGTATCGTCATGAGACGCAGGGTGTAATTTGGATTTGTCTGTGCATGTTTTTTTTTTTTTACTTTTAAAGGTAAAACCAAGCACTAAGCCCATCCACTGTTATTATGTGGCTGACAGACTGCAAGGGTTTGAGTTAAATATCTGAAGAAACAAAGTCACCTACATCTTGGATGCCCTGTGTGTTTAGTTTTTTTTTGTTTTTGGTAAAAAGATTTGGTAACCACTGACTGTCCTTTAAAGAGCATCTCTTCAAAGTTATAAACCTACTTGTTCAAAATAATGTAAAAGTTAATACTTTTTTTAACCTGTATTTGACCTAATATTTACTGAAACCTTCAAACATTTGAACAGGAAATAAATGGGAAACAATTAGAAGCATCAGCAACGATACATTTGTGCTTACAGTGCAGACAGTCACTTGTGCATTCTAGACATCCTCTGTACTCCTCCGACTCTTGTTCCAATTTTGAGAGATCCCCATCAGCTTCTTGCCAATCATTTCAGCTTTCTTAAGAACCTCTGCAAAACAAATTTGTTTAAATATACTGAATATGCAAGATCAAATTACAAATAGCATTTTTGTGCTTGACTGAATTAGGCTAATGCTTAAAATGAAAATAATTTTGTCAAAAAGATGACATAAAATAAGGAAACTGCCCTCACCTACAGAAAGGAAAACAACAGAGTAAAAAACAAGCTGTACAGATTCTATTCCAATAGACAGGTTTTCTAGGATGTGTTTAGTAAATTGTTAAAAAAAATGTAACTTACATGTTAAAACAACATATTAAAGAAAAACAACTATTACTCAGGATAATACTAAAAATAATAATAATTATAAAAATAATTCTAAATTGTCATAGAATTGGAGTGTCATTGGAGGGGCATTAGGGAAATCAATAGAGAATTACTGTTCATTCATTCAAACTAATCTAATTAAATTTTTTATTGATAAAATCAGTTTATGAAGCATAAATATGCAATGTGTTTTAAAGGACCACTTCAATTATTGTTATGAGTTAACCATTTAGAAAATAATAATAATAATAACAACAAAAATGATAATACATTTTTTTATCAAGACTTTGTCATTTTACTATTAGGCAGATTCTCGCATTTATATTCTATGTCCATGGATGGAATCGACCAACAAAATAATGCTTAAAGGGATAGTTCACCCAAAAATGAAAATTTGTTTATCTGCTTACCCCCAATGCATCCAAGATGTAGGTGACTTTGTTTCCTAAGAAAAACACAAACAGAGATTTTTAACGAAAACCGGTGCAGTCTGCCAGCCTTATCATGGACGTGGATGGGCACCAAACCTTTAAAAGTAAACAAAAACATGCACAGACAAATCCAAATTACACCCTGCGGCTCGTGACGATACATTGATGTCTTAAGACACGAAAAGATCGTTTTTTGCGAGAAACTGAACAGTATTTATATCATTTTTTACCTTTGATACACAGCCACGTCCATCTGTCCTGAGCACGAGTTTGGCATCAGTTACGTTACATGTGCTCGCGCTCAGGCGAAGAATACGCAAACGCCGTAAGGGGAAATCAGTACAAGTCCCGGATGAGTTTTAAATCGGTTTGAACAATCAGGATACGCGCAAGTAATTACCATTTTGAATAGCCGCTATAGCCACAATCTCTGAGCACTGTGGAAACAATGAGTGTTGTATTCATGCGACAGATCGCTTCCGGTGTTTGTGTATACTATGCCAGAGTGCTACACGAATAACGATCCGGATGATGAGCTCGTGCTCAAGACAGATGGACGTGGCTGTGTATCAAAGGTAAAAAATGATATAAAAACTGTTCAGTTTCTAACAAAAATCGATCGTTTCGTGTCTTAGGACATCAATGTATCCTCACGAGTCGCAGGGTATAATTTGGATTTGTCTGTGCATGTTTTTGTTTACTTTTAAAGGTTTGGTGCCCATCCACGTCCATGATAAGGCTGGCAGACCGCACCAGTTTTCGTTAAAAATCTTCGTTTGTGTTTTTCTGAGGAAACAAAGTCACCTACATCTTGGATGCATTTGGGGTAAGCAGATAAACATCAAATTTTCATTTTTGGGTGAACTATCCCTTTTAAGTATTTTTATTATTATTAATATTATTAATGCTGATGATTTATGAGTGATTTAAAATAGAAATTTTAAAATATTCTTCTTTGTGCCGTTGGAAAACAACTGAGTTGATCACAAATTTGGACCATTCTTACATTTCCAGGATGGATCGACTTAAGGGTTACAGTTTTAATAACATAAGTTAGAGCTCTTAGATAAACTAAAATACTAAAACTTTTTTTTTTTTTTTACTACCTGAAGATTTAACAAAAAAATATATAATAATAAAATAAAAAATAAAATAACACGTAATTGTAGGTTCTGGCAAATTAATTTTTAGAGTCAATTTAGAATTTAAATCATTACACATAATTCAGAATCCTAACTGCACACTGTATTAAGTAAATTATGTAAAAACAAATTTAAATAGGACATAAAAGTAAATTAAAAAGTACATTTTATTAAATTACATCAAATCAAAACTTTGCAAATAGTTAATAAATCCATACCAGAAGTTCTAGTGGAGTGTAGCAGATAAAGAAGAGCCCTCCACTATATTGCCAGTAATCAGCTGAATCCTCAGTCGGTCTGGGGTGGGCTGATAAGTCCTTAAAAATAAAGATTTCACTTTTAAAATTCTTTTGAACTCTTATACAAAATGTTTTTCAATCGTACCAACATTTGCCACTATAAATCATTCAGAAAACATGAACAGTCAGCTTTGAGACTGTTAGTTATTATATAATTAAAAATGTAAGAATATGCCTAACTCATGGCAATCCAAAAAGAAAAAATGTGAATCCCCAAAAAGACACTGGATTCACAACAATAGACTCTTTTTATAAATGTATCAAAACAAGGTAAACACAATTGTAGCTTAAAAATTTGTGCACCCAAATCAAACCAAAACTTAACATAATTTTACCTGCAGCTGCATTTATCCAGACCCATTTAAGGCTCATGAAGGACTCATAATATTTTTTGTAGTGAAACAACTAAAGGACTGATGATGGTAGCATGTTCTCCGTATTTGTTATCTCAGATGAAGAAAGACAAAAGAATAAAAAAGTTAGTCATATTGATAATCAGTGGGGCAAATGTCTTACAAATGTATTTTTGATTATGAGAAGAACCATACTTTTATATTTTAATCCCATGAAAGATTTAGAATCAAAGATTAAAAATAATGTTATTGGTAGCAGTTTGTGTTTTATAGTTAGATTCCTGTGTTTCCGAGCTTTAATAGCACTTTCATCACTGTACTCATTGCTCCTTCTCATGCATTGCGTTTAAATTAGCTGACAACATTCGTAGCCTATCTATAACACATAGCAATATCAGGGGCTACAAATACGTGCTAATATGCTAATCGCGATTAGCATCTGGTGTAACATCTTTGATGAAGCACAGATGCAAGTCATAGTGCGTCTGTTACCTCATGTGGAATTTACACAGAAAGAACATAAAGCTAGAAAGACTGAAATATGTTCCCTTACCTGATATAAGCAATCTGCTTGCAGGACCTCACAGATCCAGTCCGGTCTTCCTCTGTGTTCACATTCCAGCTTTTGTTCTCCACATGTCACAATGCGAGTTAATTTAAAATAAAAATGTAACAAACTAACGTATTTTCAAACTTGACCAGTAAAGGCGCGCACAGTTGTCATTGGCCAGTTACTTGTCAGATGGCAGTCAGCTTAACCAATCATGATCCCTCCAGCAAGGTTATACAACCAGCGTGGTAATGGCAAGATAAAGATTTTTTTAAAGAAATATGTGTGTTTAGTGTTATTTGTAGGCTGTATTATTTTAATAGTTGTTCAAAAATAGTTTTCAGTGTATGAAATAAAAATGCAGTTGTAGCCATTCACAAAATTGTAGGTCCACAAAATCAAAACAAAGATATTGATTCAAAATACATACACTATATAGCCAAAAGTACCCTTCTAATGAACAGGTTTGACTACTTTAGTAATTTCCATGAGTACAAATCTTAATGTTTAAGCATAAAATTATATTCTAGGGAATTAATTTTAATAGCAACAGTTTTAACATAACAATGCCTTTGTGTATAAGGCAAGGTTCAAATTGAAATGATTGATTCAGTCAGTGTGGAAGTACTTGACTGGTCTGCATAAAGCCAAGTCTTAATCCCAGTTGAACACCTCAGTGTGGCTTTAAATGCAGACATTGAGCCAAAAAGTTATCACCAAACACCAATGACTTGTACATATCGGTAGGCTACAGTCATTTTAGACAAATCCAAAACTTTTTCAACAGAGATGGAAATACAATTTTTAAATAGGCTACATTAATTATGTTCCCATTTTTGGTGCCACAGTTTTAGAAGTGCCTATTTCTGTTTTAAAGAAGGGGTGTCCTAATACTTTTGTCCATGTGGTGTTTGTACAAGTCATTGGTGTTTGGCGATGAGTTTTTGGCTCAAGGTCATTTAAAAATCAGTCCAGAGGTGTTCAACTGGGATTAGGACTTGGCTTTATGCAGACCAGTCAAGTTCTTCCACACTGACTGAATTAGTCATTTCGGTTTGAACCTTGCCTTATACACAAAGGCATTGTCATCTTACAATTGAAGAGGCTCCTGTCCAAACTGTTGCTATAAAATTAGAAGCACACAATTCCCTATAATATCATTTTATGCTTAAACATTAAGATTGTTCTAATGGAAATTACTAAAGTAGTCAAACCTGTTCATTAGAAGGGAGCAAATACTGGCAATAGTGTATCATGTAAAAAAAATCAACTTTGATTTACAAGTATTTTTGTTAACCCTTTTCAATCATTTAGCAAACCATTTTATAACTTTGATGGTTTGTCATGTGCTGGGACATAAAATAAAAAAAAAAGCTAATGATACATTTCAGAAACATAAAATTCCATTATATCTTTCTTTACTTGGGCTATTTTATTATATGAACTGATGACCTTACAAAATTTAAAAGAATATCTCTAGAAATGCATTTGTCACTCCGACTGACCATAAAACTGGGGGAGTTCCACTAAATCAGGGCACATGACAAGCTGCTAGAGGGTTTGATTTCTTCTACCCGTCTCAAAGCGATTACAATCCAAATATTTAATCCCATTATTTAGAGATAATTAGTAATCTCTAACCTTTTCATTAAAGTGCACAGTTTTCCTAATTTTTTTCTTATATAAAAACATCTATTGTGATAAGCATTGTGCTGTAACTCACAAAATCAGACCACTAAAAACTGGCACTTTGAATATGTAATGTCCAATGAGTGTACTGGTCATTTGCCCAATTTCAGATATCAAAAGACATGTGCTATGCAGGACATTTTTGACCACACCCAGGTTTGAGCTGGTTTGCCTGTACCACCTGGGTTCTTCAAAATTCTGCTATCATTACCTCACCTTAAGTTGTACCAAACCTGTATTCATTTTTTTCTGTGTGATAAAAACAATATACACAAATATTTTGGGAAATTATCTTAACAAAAAGTTTCTGGCCCCCAATGACTTCCATAGCCTTTTTATTTATTAATTTTTATTTCCCAAGATGTGTCCAGCAACTGGCTTCCAACATTCTTTAAAATAACTATTTCAAAAATAATTTAGATAATGTTCAACAGAAGAAAGACTTCATGCAGGTTTTGAACAGAGAATGATCAAATGATGACAGAATTGTGACGATTGTCTTGCTGAGTTTAGTTCTAACTCTAACCAAACACGGCTCTAACCAAAAGCTAATCATAATGCTCCAAACTATTTGTAAATTAGACACAGTCATGTTTGATTAGGGTTAGAATCATATTTGGTTTGGCCAAGAGGACCCCATGTTCCTTATGAAAATTTATAATGGTTTTACAATGAAAAAAATATATAAGTATTGTAGTTATTTTTTGGTAACTATCAATTAACTATGTGGGTACCAATTTGGCCCCATGTGGGCTCCCTATATGGGACTGATTGTGTTTGCCCATGCCAAACCCATATGGTTTATGAAACCGGGCCCCATATGTGTTTCCCAGTTTTGAACCCATATAGACGTTAACTATGTGGGTACTACCTTGGCCCCATGTAGGCAGACTGAATGGGACTGATTGAGTTTGCCCATGCCAAACCCATTTGGTTTATCAAACCGGGCCCCATATGTGTTTCCCCGTTTTGAAACCATATAGACGTTAACTATCTGGGTACTACCTTGGCCCCATGTAGGCAGACTGAATGGGACTGATTGAGTTTGCCCATGCCAAACCCATTTGGTTTATCAAACCGGGCCCCATATGTGTTTCCCCATTCTGAACCCATATAGACGTTAACTATCTGGGTACTACCTTGGCCCCATGTAGGCAGCCTGTATGGGATTGATTGAGTTTGCCCATGCCAAACCCATATGGGTTATCAAAGTGGGCCCCATATGTGTTTCCCCGTTTTGAACCCATATAGATGGTAACTATCTGGGTACTACATTGGCCCCATCTAGGCAGCATGTATGGGATTGATTGAGTTTGCCCATGCCAAACCCATTTGGTTTATCAAACCGGGCCCCATATGTGTTTCCCCATTCTGAACCCATATAGACGTTAACTATCTGGGTACTACCTTGGCCCCATGTAGGCAGCCTATATGGGATTGTTTGAGTTTACCCATGCCAAACCAATATGGTTTATCAAAGCGGGCCCCGTATGTGTTTCCCCATTCTGAACCCATATAGACGTTAACTATCTGGGTACTACATTGGCCCCATGTAGGCAGCCTATATGGGATTGATTGAGTTTACCCATGCCAAACCCATATGGTTTATCAACGTGGGCCCCATATGTGTTTCCCTGTTTTGAACCCATATAGATGGTAACTATGTGGGTACTACATTGGCCCCATCTAGGCAGCCTGTATGGGATTGATTGAGTTTGCCCATGCCAAACCCATATGGGTTATCAAAGTGGGCCCCATATGTGTTTCCCCGTTTTGAACCCATATAGATGGTAACTATCTGGGTACTACATTGGCCCCATCTAGGCAGCCTGTATGGGATTGATTGAGTTTGCCCATGCCAAACCCATATGGGTTATCAAAGTGGGCCCCATATGTGTTTCCCCATTTTGAACCCATATAGATGGTAACTATCTGGGCACTACATTGGCCCCATCTAGGCAGCATGTATGGGATTGATTGAGTTTGCCCATGCCAAACCCATTTGGTTTATCAAACTGGGCCCCATATGTGTTTCCCCATTCTGAACCCATATAGACGTTAACTATCTGGGTACTACCTTGGCCCCATGTAGGCAGCCTATATGGGATTGCTTGAGTTTACCCATGCCAAACCAATATGGTTTATCAAAGCGGGCCCCGTATGTGTTTCCCCATTCTTAAACCATATAGACGGTAACTATATGGGTACTACCTTGGCCCCATGTAGGCAGACTGTATGGGATTGATTGAGTTTGCCCATGCCAAACCCATATGGTTTATCAAAGCGGGCCCCATATGTGTTTCCCCATTCTGAACCCATATAGACGTTAACTATCTGGGTACTACATTGGCCCCATGTAGGCAGCCTGTATGGGATTGATTGAGTTTGCCCATGCCAAACCCATATGGTTTATCAAAGCGGGCCCCATATGTGTTTCCCCATTCTGAACCCATATAGACGTTAACTATCTGGGTACTACATTGGCCCCATGTAGGCAGACTGTATGGGATTGATTGAGTTTGCCCATGCCAAACCCATATGGTTTATCAAATTGGGCCCCATATGTGTTTCCACGTTCTGAACCCATATAGACGTTAACTATCTGAGTACTACCTTGGCCCCATGTAGGCAGACTGTATGGGATTGATTGAGTTTGCCCATGCCAAACCCATATGGTTTATCAAACCGGGTCCCATATGTGTTTCCCCATTCTGAACCCATATAGACGTTAACTATCTGGGTACTACCTTGGCCCCATGTAGGCAGCCTATATGGGATTGATTGAGTTTACCCATGCCAAACCCATATGGTTTATCAAAGTGGGCCCCATATGTGTTTCCCTGTTTTGAACCCATATAGATGGTAACTATGTGGGTACTACATTGGCCCCATCTAGGCAGCCTGTATGGGATTGATTGAGTTTGCCCATGCCAAACCCATATGGGTTATCAAAGTGGGCCCCATATGTGTTTCCCCATTTTGAACCCATATAGATGGTAACTATCTGGGCACTACATTGGCCCCATCTAGGCAGCATGTATGGGATTGATTGAGTTTGCCCATGCCAAACCCATATGGTTTATCAAAGCGGGCCCCATATGTGTTTCCCTATTCTGAGCCCATATAGACGGTAACTATCTGGGTACTACATTGGCCCCATGTAGGCAGCCTGTATGGGATTGATTGAGTTTGCCCATGCCAAACCCATTTGGTTTATCAAACCGGGCCCCATATGTGTTTCCCCATTCTGAGCCCATATAGACGGTAACTATCTGGGTACTACATTGGCCCCATGTAGGCAGCATGTATGGGATTGATTGAGTTTGCCCATGCCAAACCCATATGGTTTATCAAACCGGGCCCCATATGTGTTTCCCCA
Organism: Garra rufa; assembly: GCF_049309525.1. Classification (NCBI taxonomy): domain Eukaryota; kingdom Metazoa; phylum Chordata; class Actinopteri; order Cypriniformes; family Cyprinidae; genus Garra; species Garra rufa. Next base: position 45,786,539 of record NC_133366.1, on the reverse strand, counting down.
TTCTGAAACCATATAGACGTTAACTATCTGGGTACTACATTGGCCCCATGTAGGCAGCCTATATGGGATTGATTGAGTTTACCCATGCCAAACCCATATGGTTTATCAACGTGGGCCCCATATGTGTTTCCCTGTTTTGAACCCATATAGATGGTAACTATGTGGGTACTACATTGGCCCCATCTAGGCAGCCTGTATGGGATTGATTGAGTTTGCCCATGCCAAACCCATATGGTTTATCAAAGCGGGCCCCGTATGTGTTTCCCCATTCTGAACCCATATAGACGTTAACTATCTGGGTACTACATTGGCCCCATGTAGGCAGCCTATATGGGATTGATTGAGTTTACCCATGCCAAACCCATATGGTTTATCAACGTGTGCCCCATATGTGTTTCCCTGTTTTGAACCCATATAGATGGTAACTATGTGGGTACTACATTGGCCCCATCTAGGCAGCCTGTATGGGATTGATTGAGTTTGCCCATGCCAAACCCATATGGGTTATCAAAGTGGGCCCCATATGTGTTTCCCCGTTTTGAACCCATATAGATGGTAACTATCTGGGTACTACATTGGCCCCATCTAGGCAGCCTGTATGGGATTGATTGAGTTTGCCCATGCCAAACCCATATGGGTTATCAAAGTGGGCCCCATATGTGTTTCCCCGTTTTGAACCCATATAGATGGTAACTATCTGGGTACTACATTGGCCCCATCTAGGCAGCATGTATGGAATTGATTGAGTTTGCCCATGCCAAACCCATTTGGTTTATCAAACCGGGCCCCATATGTGTTTCCCCATTCTGAACCCATATAGACGTTAACTATCTGGGTACTACCTTGGCCCCATGTAGGCAGCCTATATGGGATTGTTTGAGTTTACCCATGCCAAACCAATATGGTTTATCAAAGCGGGCCCCGTATGTGTTTCCCCATTCTTAAACCATATAGACGGTAACTATCAACCCAGTCTCATATAAAAACGTACCCTGACTACGTTGGTCCAAAGTGCAAAACGTAGAGGGGTTACAATAACGGCCCTTGAATTGTATGACTGTTACGTTTTTTTTGCCTATTCTTTTCCTATTGTTTTACGTCCAAGTCACGTGACTTTCAAGATTCCGACCGTGAGAACAAAAAACATGGCGGACATTTCTCTCATTTTTAGTGAAAAACTCAATATTTAGAATTAGTTTCTGCATAAAAATAAGTTTTGGTTACATTTCTAGCGAGAAATATATATATTAGTTTCATAATATTCACTCAGTCAATGTACACAATCACTCGCTTGCTCGTTGTTGTGAAGATTTTTCAGATCTCGCCAGAATAATGTGAAACTGCAACGTTTTGGTTGCTATGGACGCTGCTATCGGTGGATGGATGGATGGATGGATGGATGGATGGTCTCACTCCCAACTGGTAAAGTCTAGAAGGGATACAGCTAAGGCTACTGGGCATGCGCACATCAGTCTAACGTTATTTTTGTCACACTGTACAACAATAATACTTTTTTTGTATTATAGTAAGGGCTAAGTTTAGGGTTGGGGTAGGTGTAGACGTTAATAAAACACAATCTAATAGGTAGAACAATTAATTTCATTGTTAGTTTCCGGTCTGAGCTGTATACCCTCTAGCCACAACCCTCCCAACTAGTCATATATTGACGCTTGGTCAGGAACCCTCGGCGTCACTTATTGACGAACAGGGTACCCCTTCAGCGTCACATTTAGACGTGCAGGGATTCCCTATAGAATCTGTACCGGAGCCTGAGGCGTTGAAATTTGACGTGTTCAGCGGTGACTTTAACAACGCTCCATAGCGCGAGCAACACCAGTATCCTAAGCACTTTAGGTGTTTTCTAGTTTTTATCGGAGGTTTATTGATATTGATAAGCGTACTGTGTGTAATGTGCTGTGATTTTGTTTGGTTAATCAATGATTAATCAGCGCAATGCGATTAATAATAATAATCATTATTATTTAATTATTTGTTTGTTTGTTTATTGGTTGGTTGATTGATTGATTATTTATATTGTATTTTTATTTATTTATTAATAAATCAATCAATCTGTGGAGCTGACGTCATTGTATGGCACGATCACAAGATCCATTGCGATTTTCCACTCGGTAAGTAGAACAGTTAATTCATATAGATGTGAACAATTTCTTACATTTTCGGTACAAAAAGTCGTTTTCAGGTCAAGAAATTGTGTTTAGAACCTTTAGAAGTGCAAGGTAGTAGTTTCGTGATGCAGTAAATGACAGCAGACATTATAAAAATATAATTAGCTGCACCATATGTGTAGTATGCTAGAAAGTTAGCTAATTAAATTCAAGTTTGTTTATTTTTTTCCACATATAATAATGCAAGGTAATATGATAGGAGATTGCATGATTTTTATTATGTGTTTTCATATTACAGTAGCTCACAACACTTCAGCCAATTATAAATGTTGAGATGAGGAACAGTGTTGCCAGATTGGTTTGTTTTCCAGTAATTGTTAGAAATCCACACAAAATTATATAGTAAAAACACAAATCTTAACAATGGTACACAATACAAATGTATTCATAGCTACGACAATACTGTGGCTTATCACAATTATTTAATATGTCTTTATAAAGCAAATTAAGTGTTCTTTTCTAAAGAAGGTTACTTTGTTTCGACATTGTAAACTGTTTTCCATGTCTGTCATTTGGCATAACAGAGTTATCAAAGTTTCACCTGTCCAAGCCCATTTTATCCCATGTAGTACAACTCAAAACCAGTCAAAAACTGCCTAATCTGCCAACACTGATGAAAAAATAACTGGTAAAATTGTAAGAAATTCTGAATTCTGATTTTTTTCTCTTACCAGGTCCTTCACATTTACCAGCTTTTCACTTCTCCTTTATTTAACACGACCCACACACAGACACACACACACACACACACACACACACACACACACACACACACACACAAACAAACCAAAGGCACTTTTAAGAGCAACGTCCATTTTGTTAACCTGTAGTTGTCTCTCTGTAGCTCACTCACTCTTTCTCTCTCTCTGTCTGTTTACATCTGTAGTTGTCATATCTGTCCATCTTTGTTGTGAGTCTTTCTGTCTGTCTGTTTGTGTTTCTGCCCATCACCATGAGTGATTCAGAACTCCAAGAACAGTTTATGAAGCTGGATAACCTGGTTGATCATCATGAACTCAGCGATGAGCTCCAGAGTCTTGATGACTTGCTTGGTGAGCTGCAGAAACAGGAGGAAGCAGCACCAGTAAAGACACCTGAACCAAGGGTGCATTGGAGAAAAAGAGACATTGATGGAACCATTGTCTATGCAAGACCAAGGTCAAGCAGGAATCAGTCAAATAAAGGTCAGTATAATTGTAGATTCAATATATTAAATATCTACATTGTTTAGGCACTTATGAATGTATCAGACAAGGAATATGTCAGAGAAACAATCAAACCAGAACTGCTCACTTGATATTTGACATGAAAATAAATTGATTACATACAGTGTTTGTGTAAAGCAGTATAAACTACACTAAATTATTGGTCTTTGTTTGAAGCAGTTTGTTCTGAGTGTCTTGTCAGTGGCCAACCAGCTTGTTTCTTTTTAAATGATCTGCTTTTACAGCAAGCAGTCTTATTTGCTTTTATCATCTATGACAACTTATAGACAGAAAACTGCAAGTAATTGGACTGTCCACATGTGGGTTTGGGAAATAAATGTCTGCTAGTCCTTTTCTCTAGCTAAACGCTAAACAGTGAGCTTATGCCATTTCATAATAAGGGAGGTAAATTTGTGCTACTAAGCTTGGGACAAGTTGAAAATGTTATAAAGGTTGTTTTTTGTTGTTTTTATCTGGTACAGCTGATCACGTTCGGAAAACTGATCGTCCCATCAATGCTCCTGACACCAACTGTGAGGTGACCTTTGCTCCAGAGACTGTTGGTGTGTACTTTTTTTGTGTAAATTACATTTTCAAAATCCAAAGGCACTCCAAGCAGTACACTTTAATATATGTGTTGTTTTTAAATATTCCGTACTATTTTAACAGAGTGTTTTCTGCAAGATCTCCAGCACTCACTGAGCGATACCTCAGATGATGAGGCATCACCTCCTGGAAACTCAAGAGATGCTCTCCTAGCTTCCTCAAACTGGAGCATACGACAAAGTCTCTTTGCAGAGAGGTGGAGGGCAGAGAGACCCCGTCTGGTGAACGCAGCTGTGGCACAAGAAAATGTGGCAACACACATCTGCCAACAGTGTGAGAGCAATCCAGCTGCTGTCCGTTGTCGTGACTGTCGACCACGCCCCTTCTTCTGTGCTGATTGTGATGTCCGCATGCACACCAGGCATGTTCTCCATAACCGAGATGCCATGACTGCTGGATTCTACCAGCCATTGCCTCCAACAACTTTTGTTGTAGGTAAGGCTCTTTCCCATTGTGGTAAGTCCTGGTTTATGACTGTACAACATAAACATCATTCTGAGAATCGTTAGGCCTCATAAGCTTAACTATTTAAATAATGCCTTTTTGTTTCGTATTGTTTGATATTGAATTTATGAGGACATTCCGTGTCAGTCAGCTTTTTGAGCAACTCTTGCATACTTTTTCAGCAATGTTCTTCATTACCATTGAAGCATTACAATGTATTACTCAGTCAATACAAATGATCTTAATTCACATGTTTGATCTTTTCCAGTACGGCTTGTACCTGTGGAGATTTCTGACAATATTTGCAGTTGTTCACCAGAGTCATTGAGGGTCAGCCCAGGGAAGAATGTTGCTGTGATCACAATGAATGGTAAGGGTGTAAAGATAAGTGCTATTATATGGTAAAAGAGTTGGGCTTGTAACCCGAAGGTCGCCGGTTCGATTCCCGCACCGGCAGGAATTAAAGGTGGGGATTGTGAATGAACAGTGCTCTTTCCACCTTCAATACCATGACTGAGGTGCCCTTAAGCAAGGCACCGAACCCCAAATTGCTCCCTGGGCGCTGGAGCAATGGCTGCCCACTGTTCTGGTGTGTGTTCACAGTGTGTGTGTGTGTGTGTGTGTGTGTGTGTGTGTGTGTGTGTGTGTGTGTGTGTGTCTTTGTTCACTTCTCACTGCTGTGTGTGTGCACTTGGATGGGTTAAATGCAGAGGACCAATTTTGAGTATGGGTCACCATACTTGACAATATGTCATGACTTTCACTTTCATAAACATCTATACATGCTCTTCTCTCATAGGGGAGCACAGGTCTGTTTGTAAAATATACACACTTTTGAGTAATGTTCAAAAAGTAAATGAAATTATGTAAAAAATATTTTAAGAATCCAAACCCTGATTAATCACATAAGGTTTACATTAAAGTGGATTTGTTTTTGATTTTTCCAGGACGATATGATCTAAGCATGCCTGAGTTGAGAGGCATACCAAGCCACTTGGAGTGGGCGACCTAAATCGAAGGTATTACTGACCTGCGACCCTTCACTTCACAATTTGACAATCCACAATTTATGCCACAGATGTCTTTTTTTTTTTTTCATTTTAAGAAATGAAGATGGCAGCACCAGGACTGTCCTGGCAAGCATTTTTAAGAATGCTGTGTCCGCTTTGGTCATGTGAGTATTGAATTTATTTATCCTATAGTGTTGTTTACTCTTGTATTGTGGGTTGAAAAGCTGTTTGATGCTAATGTATTTGTCGTACATTATTATCCGTTTTTTCCCCTTACTTCTAATAGACTGGCAAGATCTCCACAGACGGTTTTCAGAAGTTTTTTTGAGTGGGAGGCTGTGCGATATGAGGTGGACGAAATCTGCAAGGAAGAGCCCTTCATCTGTCCTGCGTGCACCCCAGATATGCTGGCAGTTTCAGTAGATGGAAACCTGAAGCATTACCGTTTCAAGAATGCAGCTAGGTACTCCCAACTGTGTATAATGTCACACTGTTGAAACAATATTAATAAGAAAAAATAGCTCTTTAATGTGCACCAAGTAAAATTATATTACAGCTACAACAGATTATTATTATTATTGTTTTTTTTTGTTTGGTTTTTTTTTAGATCTGAGGAACAGGCCATCTTTGAAGACGTCTTTATAGCTAAGGATGAAGATGTGACAAGATTTGTGGACTATATTCACAAGACATCCAAACATGTAAAATTGTAGATGATTAGACTACATACAGGACTACATTTATCTTCTACTCAAGAGTTTGTTTAGAAGAGTCTTGTTTTTCTTCAACCCTTTTCCATATTATAGGTCAGTGGAAGAGGTGTTTGTGGAGGGGAGTGGTCAGCAGCCAGAGAGACCTCCCAAAGATCTGCCAGCAAGGTAGATGAGGAGGGACTGGAGCTTGCGGTGTGTCGGCATGGAGTGCTGCTCTGTGCTTTAAATATGTACAGGGGGGGAATTTTTGCATATCCCCTGTACCTACAAGAAAAGCTGGCCAGTAGGCAAATCACTTTTTTTTGTATGGATGTGACCTGCAAATATTGGCCCTACCTCCAAAGAGTTGCAAAAAGCTGCCCAGAGCTCCAGCACCTTCTTAACATGAAGCCCTTCCTTTCAGTTTTCCATGCCAAAGCCCATGATTTTAAATGCGAGGTAGGTGAACTTTGCTATGTGATTATCAAAACTGGGCATCTGCAAATGAATGTAAAAACTTTCTCAGCATTATTTACATTATTTTTTTATTACTACTAATCAGGTGAAATGGAGTGGGGCGTATCAGGATGGGGCTGGTTTAACACTAGGGGAGGAGGTGGAACAGTGCAACTGCAATGCTTTTCTCTCCAGGATTGCAGTGACCACAAAACACATGTCCAAAGCAGGTAAAATGACCACATACAGTACTTCACTAGTTACATCATTACATAATAAGTAGGGGGAATATAGTAACATGATATTTTCTGTGTTTGCAGGACGCACAGACATGCTGACTCTCATGGCCATGCGCTGGAATCAGCAAAAGTTCGACAATTTGGCCACCGCACTGACCCATCGATATCAGAAGGTAATGACATCAGTGGAATTTGTTTTAGATGTTCAGTAATGTATGTTATTAGTGTTTGAAGCTGTGCATTAAACATTTGGTACTTGTTTTTGTACTATCTGTGATTATTTGTCATTGCAGACCACAAAAGCTCTACAAAGCCAGGTGCAAAACTTAGAGTCCATGAAAGTCGAACTGGCAGTGATAGAGAGCCAATTGGAAAGATTGAGTCAATGATGTAAAGGAGTGGGCAGACGGTGAGGAAATGGCCAGTATTTATATATTTCTAGTAATAGGTTTAGTCCTGAATAATTGTAATTGTTACTGTTATTGTAATTTTGTGCCACATATTTTTTCTCAGCAACAACAACAACCACAAATGATGTTGATGCCTTGGCCAGCCGAATTGAGGTGCTGGTGGCAAGTATCAAGAGGCGTTCCCAGCATCTCTATAAAGATACAGATGGCAACAAAGGTCGTGCCAGGATCCGCCGCAAGATCAGGGAGGAGAAGGGGATTCTGACATCAGTTGTAGAGAAATACAACAGAATGGTTCCAAACACAGACACTCTGTGCTTAGAAACCATTTTGTCTGGTGAGACAGCTTGGCCATGGCAGCTGCCACACAGTGGTATGTACACAATTCGTATACATACATATTTTTACACTTACACACATTACCCACAATGCCTTAAATGTCAGTTTGTCATAATTTTTTCTCATGCATTCTAGACTCTGTTGACCTAAGGACAAAAAGAAAGGCATTCGACATCATCATGTCAGTTAGGCGACTTCAGGAGGAGCAGAAGATTCTTGTTGCAGAGATGGACCACCAGTGGAAATATCTTTCAACTCGTGCTGAGACCCTCAG
>NC_133366.1:45761103-45778178 GCF_049309525.1 Garra rufa | reverse complement strand
TAATATCTGTAATTGTATTTTCACTAGTGAAATGTCTCCATAGACTATGGCAAGCCGTTTTAGCCTAAAATATACTAAGCGTTACTCATCATAAAAGCATTTTCACAAGTAACAATTCAATTAGAGAGCTCTATAATCCAATTCCCACTAGTAACAATGCCAATTAGAGAACTCTTTAAATCAATTTTTACTAGTTACAATTACAATTAGAGAGTTCTCTAATTCAGTTCTTACCAGTAACAATTCCAATTACAGAGCTCTCTAATTAAATTCCTACTAGTACCAATTCCAATTAGAGAGCTCTGTAATTGGAATTGTTACTAGTAATAATTGAATTAGAGAGCTCTCTAATTATAATTACTAGTAAGAATTTAATTAGAGAGCTCTCTAATTGGAATTGTTACTAGTAAAAAATGAAATATAGAGCTCTCTAATTGAATTGTTACTAGTAAAAATGCAATTACGACGAGTAACACTTAGTATATTTTAGGCTAAAATGGCTTGCCATACATAGACTGCCATTCAAAATCAATTGTTGCTATCAAAAACAGTCATTTTTACTTGTAACCACATGGTTGCTGATATCAAAAAAAGGTTTTTACTAGTAAGAACTGAATTCTTGATATCAACAATTGATTTTGAATGGCAGTCTATGGAGACATTTTTAGCATTTTTGTGTATTTGAACCCTTTCCAACAATGACTGTATGGTTTTGAGTTGTCTTTTTACACTGAGGACAACTGAGGGACTCATATGCATCTATAACAAAAGGTTCAAATGCCCACTAATGCTCCGGAAGGAAACACGGTGCATTAATAGCCAGGGGTGTAAACTTTTGAACAGAATGAAAATGTGTAGATTTTTCTCATTTAGTACTGCCCTTCAGGAGCTACAAAAAATACAAAATAAGTTACATTTACCCTGGTCTTCAAATTCAAAAGTTTTCACCCCCGGCTCTTAATGGATTGTGTTTCCTTCTGAAGCATCAGTAAGTATTTAAACCTTCTGTAATAATGGCATATTAGACCCTTAGTTGTCCTCAGTGTGAAAAGATGGATCTTAAAATCATAGTCATTGTTGGGGTGTAAATACACAAAAATGCTGAAAAACCAAAGAATTTGTGGGATCTAAAGGATCTTTCTGAAGAACAGCGGGCAGTTTAACTGTTTAGGACAAACAAGGGACTCATGAAAAACTATTACTAACAAACAAAAAAAACACAGCTGTGGATCATTCAGGTAACAACACAGTATTAAGAATCAAGTGTATGTAAACTTTTGAACGGGGTAATTTTTATAAATTCAACTATTATTTTCTCTTGTGGACTATATGTAAATGTCTTATATGTGAAATATATTATTCAGGTCAGTACTAAAAAAAATATCATGCATTTTGTATGATCCCTCTTATTTTGGTAATTAACATTTTGCAGATTCTTCAAGGTGTATATAAACTTTTGACTTTAACTGTATATACTTGATTTCCTGAAACAAAAAAAAACAAAAACAAAAACAAAAAACACAGAAAGAAATTTATATTCAACACTACTGGTTTATTTCCACTCAAACTTGTAATTTTTAAGCGAAAAAGCCAGAATATGAAAAGATGTCTTCACGTAAGTCAGAGCAGCATTTTGACGCACGAAAATCCACAGATAAATTACAATAAATATCAATGTAAACATTATCAATATACATGTTCATCTGTTATGTACACACATCCCTCAAAGCTGTCCATAAAACAGCAAAAACGTTAACATTTCAAACAAAAGCAAATCAAGCACTTCAACAAAAATAGTCCAGTACCCTGAAAATGCAGCAACACGTTTCGTCAGAAATTAAAGTTATAAAATACATCTTTATTTACAATCCTCATGTAAAATGGAGTACAGTCCATGTACTCAAACACACACAATAAAAACAAAATGAATGACGATGCATCCTATTGCATTTACCTGAAATAAAGTCAACACAGCTGACCTTGCAAATGTGCCCTCACGTCTCTTACAGCCAATCAATGGTTAAGTAACAAAATGTATACTGGTTACAGGTTAAGATACTGCTTACTTAATAACTTCAAACAAGATACTTCTGAGAGAAAAAAACACTTAATCCTCATAATTAATATTGTATTAAAAAATGAAAAAACAATAAATGTCCTGGGTTATATGAACACACCTCATTTAGATGAACTGAAAAAGGAAAAAGATCCAGGTTTGTAGAAGTAGTACCTTGTAACAGAGTATTTGTAACTGTGTGTGAGAGAAGCAGGAAGCAGAAGTCACTCACACAGCAGCACTCTTCCTTCATCATAGCTGATATTTGCACCTCAGTAACATAATATTCACAGTGTCCTACACACGACGCGATACTGATGAAACGTTCAAAGGAACCGATGGAAAACTGGTTAGTGTTACACATCGTAATCAGGAAGTGCTGAATAACTGATGCCGCCAACAGAAGGAGGGGAGGAATGGAGTGGGAACAACCAACATATTATAGAACCTGTAAACATGAGAGAAATACAAGTGGAAAAACAAGTATCCTTCTATACACTGCTGTTCAAAAGCATGAGGTCACTTTTTTCCATTGTATTCAGCAAGGATGCATTAAATTTAGTTAAAGTGAAAGCAACGACATTTATATCTTTGAAATTTTCTAATCACCAAAAAATCCTGAAAAAAATGTATCATGTTTTCCACAATAATATTAAGCAGCTCAAATGTTATTAATAATAAATCTTTCCTAAGCACCAAATTAGCATATGAGATTGATTTCGGAAGGATCGTGTGACACTTTTTTCCCCCTCACAATTGCAAGTTTATAGCTCACAATTCTGACTTTTTTTTTCTCACAGTTGTGAGTTTATATCATGCAACTGCGAGAAAAAAGTCAGAATTGTGAGAGAAAAACTTCTCATTTTCTTCTTGCAAATGTATCTTGCAATTTTTTTTTTTTTGCAATTGCATGTTTCTATCTCGCAATTCTGACTTTTTTCTCAGAATTGCATTATATAAACTCACAACTGAAAGAAATAGAATTGTGAAATAAAAATGTGCTTTTCAGATTTTTTTCTTGCTAATCCGAGTTTGTATCTCACAATTCTGATTTTTTTTCTCACAGTTGCATGATATAAACTCACAACTGTGAGAAATAAAGTCAGAATTGTGAGATAAAAACTTGCAATTCAGTTTTTTTTTCTTGCAAATGCGAGTTTGTATCTCACAATTCTAAGATTTTTTCTTGGAATTGTGAGATATAAAATTTTTTTTCCGAGTTTATATCTCACAATTCAGACTTGTTAATTTGCAACGGCATGTTAGAAAGTCAGAATTGTGTGATAAATATATAATCACAGTTACTTTAGTATTTTATTTTAAACAGGCTTTCATAAAAATGTATAACAGCACCAGTGATGCAATTCTAACAACAAGCTTGCAGGATCGAAACAGATAGTTAGTTAAACTCACCACGTCCGAAAACCTCCCTCAGCAATGCAATTTTGGGCTTTCTTGTGTGTGTAATGTGTGACGGGTGGGTGTTGTTGGGTTTGTCTTTCATTAGTCTGTTCCTCATCTGTTCAATGGGCGTCTCATCTGTTATAATGGACACCAGCTTGGGACAAAAACAACAGAGAGACAGAAGATGACAGATCAATGTGCAAAAAATCATTTAAATTTCAACAATTAAAGGGATAGTTCACCCAAAAATGAAGATTCTGTCATTAATTACTCACCCTCCTGTCTTTCCAACCCCAAAAGACATTCAAATTAAGATATTTTTGATGAAATCCGAAAATTTTACAAAGCCACAAGAATACTTTTCCTGCTCAAAGAAAACAAAAATAATGACTTTATTCAACTATTTCTTCTCTCCTGGGACAGAGATGAACGAAGGTCTTACGAGTTTGGAACGACATGAGGATGAGTAATTAATGACAGAATTTTCATTTTTGGGTGAACTATCCCTTTAATTACATAAATAAGATTTGCATTTTTAAAGATTTTTCAATAAATCAAAGAAAATTGAAATTTAGAATCCAAATAAATGCAAATTGACAAGCAGTAGTAATTCAATATGAAGTTTTGATTTGCTTTATTTTAATATTAACATATGGTCCAAAACTAGAAGCTATATGTGACCCTGGACCACAAAACCAGTCATGAGGTTAAATTTTACAAAACTGAGATGTATACATCATGTGAAAGCTCAATAAATAAGCTTTCTATTGATGTATGGTTTGTTAGGATAGGACAATATTTGGCCGAGATACATCTATTTGAAAATCTGGAATCTGAGGGTGCAAAAAAATCAAAATACTGAGAAAATCACCTTTAAAGTTGTCCAAATTAAGTTCTTAACAATGCATATTACTAATCAAAAATTACATTTTGATATATTTATAGCATGAATTTTACAAAAAATCTTCATGGAACATGATCTTTACTTAATTTCCTAATGATTTTTGGCATAAAAGAAAAATCAATAATTTTGACCCATACAATGTATTTTTGGCTATTGCTACAAATATACCCCAGCGACTTAAGACTGGTTTTGTGGTCCAGGGTCACATATAATGTTGATGCATACCTGGTCATAAAATATCACCAAGACAAAAACTCCAAAAAGTATTGACTTTCCTAAGCACCAAATCAGCATAATAGAATGATTTCTGAAGGATCATGTGATGCTGAAGACCATGTGAGTTTGTATTTCACAATTCTGCCTTTTTTTCCTCACAATTGCAAGTTTATAGCTCACAATTCTGACCTTTTTCTTGCAATTGACTTTTTTTTCCTCACAATTGCATGATGAAAACTCACAAATGCAAGAAATAAAATTGTGAGAGAAAAACTTGCAATTCAGATTTTTTCTTGCAAATGTGAGTTTGTATCTCGCAATTCTGACCTTTTTTCTCGCAATTGCAAGTCTATATCTTTATATCTTATATACTTTTTGATCATTAAAATTTGGTCTGCTGGCATTATCGAGAGCTTCTGTACCTTGACCGTGGTAGGAACCTTGCTGTCTATGCAGGGTCAAAAGGCTCTCGGATTTGATCAAAAATATCTTCATTTGTGATGAACAAAAGTCTTACGGGTTTGGAACAACATGAGGAAGAGTAATTAATGACAGAATTTTTTTTTTTGGGTGAATTAATTAATTTGCATTTTTAAAGATTTTTCAATAAATTAAAGAAAATCAAATTCGGAATTTAAATAAATGCAAAATGACAAGCAGTAGTAATTCAATATGAAGTATTACAATTATATCACTGCTGTTGGTTTTAATATCAACATATGGTCCAAAATTAGAAGCTATATAATATTGATGCATACCTGGTCATAAAATATCACCAAGACAAAAACTCCAAAAAGTATCGACTCCACCAGCAAAATGATATAATGTGCCCTGTAGAACAAATTACCAAGAAACACAAGAACATAAGCAATATTGATAATCGTTATATATTTTATACCAACCTAAAGTATTTGACCGGAAATAGCACCGAAAAGCTCTTTGTGTGTTCAGCTGAATAAGCGAAAAGGCCAAATAAATTATACCGAACAATGACGTGGCACGTTAAAATAGAGGTGCGCACTAATGTAGCAAAAATCATTACAAGCACCAACAGCAAGAGACTGTTTATAAAGACATCATATGTCTTCGATGAGAAGAGAAAATGGTGGTTGTTGCTGGTTACTGTATGATGACCGAAATCGCAAAATTGCCTTAAAGGAACACTCCACTTTTTTTGGAAATAGCTCATTCTCCAACTCCCCCCAGAGTTAATAAATTGATTTTTACCATTTTGAAATCCATTCAGCCGTTCTCCTGTTCTGGCGATATCACTTTTAGCATAGCTTAGCATAGATCATTGAATCCTATTAGACCAATAGCATCGCGTTCAAAAATGACCAACGAGTTTCCATATTTGTTGTATTTAATACTTGACTCTTCTGTAGTTATATCGTGTACTAAGACCGGTGGAAATGCAAAGCTGCGAGTTTCTAGGCTGATAAGATTAGGAACTACACTTCCATTCCGGCGTAATAGTCAAGGAAGTTTGCTGCCGTAATATGGCTGAAGCAGGCGGAGTATTATCAGAAATGAGTTCCCAGCTAGTTTAGCATTTGCACATGTGCTGTGTGGTATTACTGCTCCTGCTTCAGCCTTATTATGGCAGCAAACTTCCTTGACTATTACGCCGGAAAGGAAGTGTAGTTCCTAATCTTATCAGCCTAGAAAATTGAAGCTTTATATTTCCACCGGTCTTAGTACACGATATAACTACAGAAGAATCAAGTTTTAAATACAACAAATATGGAAACTCGTTGGTCATTTTTGAACGTGATGCTATTGGTCTAATACGATTCAATGATCTATGCTAAGCTATGCTAAAAGTGATATCGCCAGAACAGGAGAACGGCTGAATGGATTTCAAAACGGTGAAAATCAACTTATTAACTCGGGGGGAGTTGGAGAATGAGCCTATTTCCAAAAAAAGTGGAGTGTTCCTTTAAACCATTAGTAAATAAACTAAAGAATGTTATGTTGTCTAATACAAGCACAAGTTGTATGTATTCTGACAGCTCTGAATGAGCTCGCTAGTCAGGGTTCAAAGTCCAAAGCGTGAGGAAAATCTGTGGTGAAATAGCATAATGAGAATCATTCATAAATCTGCTGCAGTCAGATAAAAGTATTGAGGTCTTGTAATGTTTTTTTTTTTTTTTTGCCAAAATAAAAGAACATTCGTAAATGTTAGCATTGTAATTTTAATGATTACTGTAAAATAAAATAAAAAAGACAAAAACAATAATAACAATCATCACAACAGCTCTATTAATAAATTTATTATAACATTCTCCTTTGCTCAGCAAGGCTGTATTTATTTGTACATAAGAAAACGCATGCCTGATTCAAGAAGGGGGTCCTAAAAATGGCCAAAGAATATTATTTTACAAACTTATTAATTTTAACTTGAGTTTTCCTTTGTTGGTAGGCTATATTGTCTACTTGAATGTTAAAATGTTAAGTAAGTATTTTTAAATTGTTGTTTTATAATTGATTTTCTTTTTGAAAAGCAAGACAAAACTAAAAAGCACATTTTGGCTATTTAATTTTTATTTTTACTTTTAATTTTTGGTGAAAAAATTGGCAAAATATATGGGGGATAAAAACATGTTCGTTAATCGGCTTTCGGCCTTCAGCCCAGTGTTTAAATTTGTTCGGCTTTGGCCAAGAATTTTTATTTTGGTGCATCCCTAACATATATCCCTAACAGACCTCAGAAGATATTGGTGACTTACACAATGAGATGTTTGCTGGGAGCTTCTTCTCCTTCTCTATCTCCATCTCCCTCTCTTTCACTCCTTATTCTCCACACCCAGGCTGACACCACCAGCGCCATGGAATACAAGCTGGCCATGCCTACAGAGGCATACAGAAACAACATGGCATTAGAAGAGAGGAATGAAAAACATTCGGTTACATCTTTTGTGTTCCACAGAAGAAAAAAAAAGTTTCTAAAACTCACCTGTGTAGAAGAGGAACTGAATGAAGTATTTCTGATTAAGTTCTCCAACACAGTTATTGATCCTATAAAAGAGCAAACACATGCAAATGCATTTATTACAAACACCCACTCACATGAATATGAATTCAATTTGAAGACACTGGCTAATGGAAAACAATGAGAGGTTCACCATGGGCAGTGATGGTCCATTCTCCTGATGCAGCGCTGACAAACTCTGCAGTGATGTGCTCGAGGAGGCCGATACGTCTCACAGCGACTGCACACTGTCCAGCCCTCACAGCCCTGATGAGAACAACACAAAGATTAAAGACATGCCATAAAGCAAATGCACTGTGAAATAAGATCCAAAGCAAGTAAACAGAAAATATACACACTGTGAACCACTAATGAATCAATATAATAACTAAATAATAAACAGGAAAAAGTTAAATTAGAAAATAACATTTGCAAAATAGTTGTTAGATTTATGTGATATGAATACAATTATAATACCATTACAGCAGTAGACAGATCAGCAACACTCACTCTGTCATTTAGACGGTTGGACTGGGACCTCAAGTCAGAGAAGTCAATGGCCGTCTCAGGTAGAGGAACCATACCTGTAATAATAAATGGGAAACATTTAGACAAAAAAGAAAATCTAAAAGTTTGCATACATGTAAGGTCTTTTATCATATTTAATACATCAGGAAATTATGGTCTATATAGTATGATATAGTGAAGGTATGGAACTTACACTTGGGGGGGGGGGGGGGGGGGGTCATTTAGAGGCCCAAAAAATAGGCAATTAGGTTCAGATGTTCTTTTTATGGCCAAAAGGTAACATGAAATTTTGATTCCTTTTAATATAAATCAATGAGATCTTTTTAACAGTACAACAGACTGTTCACATAAAATGGATATTATTATCAGTTGTCACATTGTATCTCCAAAATGCTTAGTTTTTATGATCAAAGCTCTGTTGTTTTTATAGTGTGGGGAAAAACATAATGCAATGCAATGCAACGTTCCTCAAAAGCCTATTGTATCATATTTTTGATTTGCATTTTAACAAGATTGTGTCTTAAAATACTTAGACCACCATCAAATGTTTTTGATTTTTAATGTTTTGTTAAAAAAAAAAGTCTGTTTTGCTCACCAAGCCTATACATTTATTTGATCCAAAGGACAGCAAAAACAGTACAATTTTTAAATATTTTTATTTTGCTATTTGAATATATTTTAAAATGTAATTTACTCGTGTGATTTTTAAAGCTGAATTTTTAGCATCATTACTCCAGTCACATGATGATCCTTCAGAAATCATTCTAATATTCTGATTTGCTGCTCAAAAAACATTTATTATTATGATGATGTTGAAAACAGCTCCATAGAATTTTTTAGATGTCTTCGTTAAATAGAAAGTTCAGATGAACAGCGTTTATCTGAAATTTAAATCTTTAGTAATATTATAAATGTCTTTATCATCACTTTTGATCAATTTAAAGCATCCTTGCTAAATAAAAGTATTTATTTCTAGAATTTAAATAATAAAAAAAATGTACTCTTACTGTTTGAAATATTGATAATAATATTAATAAATGTTTCTTGAACAGCAAATCAGCATATTAGAATTATTTCTGAAGGTTCATTAACACTGAAGACTAGAGTAAAGATGCAGACAATTTAGCGTTAATCACGGGAATTAATTAAACTTTAAAATGTATTAAAATAGAAAGCAGTTATTTTAATAGTAAAAATATTTTAACATTTACTGTTTTTGCTGTACTTTGGATCAAATAAGTGCAGGCTTGGTGACTGGTACTTTTGACTGGTAGTCCACAATATAAAAGTATTCCTATTATTACTTTATAAAAGGCATTAGATATTTTGCGGCAAAAAGACCTGTGAAGGTGGACAATTATGCAAAAAAGAATGAAACCCAGAGAAAATGAGATTGATCCATTAAATAAGAGCACTCACCAGGATCAGAGAACACTGCTTTTGAATGGCACGCCAGCAGCAGTAATAGAATAATATTAAACACAGATCCATGCAGAGTGCACCATACACTAAACACAGAGAAAATAGAGTTTATATGTTGAAATACTCATAATCATTATAATTTTAAATATTGAATATGCATTAAATGCAGAAGTGATTTTGTTTTCTGGTGTTGCTGACTACTTAATAGGACTTTAAAAAATGTGTGTGATGAAGTTGTAATGGTAATATAAAAGTAAAAAAAGCAGAAGCCTAGTGTTTGCCTGATTAATATACGAGACATTAAAAACTAATGTCCAAATAAAGTTGTGAGACATGTTAGTTTCCTGTGGAACTTTACATATTCATTACATAAGCTATACACATTTTACTCCCAAGTACTTCAAACAATAACACAGCACACGTCCAAAAAAGCGGTATATAACAATATATTACAGTATAAGGCACGTCGGCTTGTTAATTTCGTGTAGGATAACCTGAAACCTTAAGACTATATAGTGTAACAGAGACGTAAAGAGTAGTAAACACACGTTGAAAGATGTGCTACCGCAGTCTGGCGATGCTGGTACTAGTTGCAAACAGTTCAAACAGAATGTAAACACATTTCGCGGGAAAACGCATCAGAACGCTGATAACATTCGGCACGCACTCTGCTTTAGAACGGCTGTTGCTATGGGTGATTCTAAAAAGGAAGAGTTATAAAGCGATGATCTCATGAGCGGCGGGTGCTGTTACGTGAACCAAAGAAAGGCTGTTCAAAGCTTCGTTTATACGGCACTCACCTTCCAGAATACGCGGGGATCAGGACATACTGAATCACAACATAGTCGGCGTAAAAGACGCTAAAATAAGTTAAAATGAGACAGATAAAGCCGCACGGGTCTCGCCGACAGCGAAACGCAGCCATCTTTCCATCTGCGGTCTTCCTGATGACGTCATAAAAGGACGAGCGTTACGTATCTCGTCTCATCCGTCAGTCGTGACCACCTGTGAACGGTTTTTTGTATTTTTTGTCTGGTGTCTGCTTATAGTTCTTTTCAAAAACATGATATAGTTAGAAATATAGCACAAACTTTCAAGTTCCTTTCTCTTTTTATTTATTTTTTAGTTTAAAGGAATATTCCCACAAGCTCTCAGATATCCCAGCACAATGTTTAAAAAAAATAAAATAAATCACACAGATTGTTGGAATGACAAACATATTTTATTTATTTTAATTTCTGATCACAGAACAACTAGCTTCTCGTTAAGGGCGATCTGAGCTTGAGTGAGATTTGCCAGGTAGGTCACCATCAACAGATCCTGAAAAAAACAAAAACACAAGAGTCTGATCACTTGAGAAACACTAGAACAAAACCATGATTCATTCTGAACTCACTCACTTATTTCAGGGTTCTGCTGTTTGAAATTATTTTGATTCAGGAACATTTTGATTTTCTTAGCACATACGACTAGTTTCACCGATTCACTGAAAAGAACTGACTCAACTCACTCAAATCACTATGGCTTGCTAAACTGTTTTATTCTACATATGAGCAGTAACTATGGAAGCCCGTTTCACCTCAAAATTAAAAAATAAAGTAATAGCAACTTTTTCCCCCTTGCAATTACGAGTTTAAATCTCAATTCTGAAAATGAAGTCAGAATTGTGTGACTGAACTCAGACTTTTTTTTCTCAGTTTATGCCTCGCAATTATGACTTTTGCAACTCTGAGAATTTATATCGCAATTCTGACTTGCAAATGTGAGTTTATATATCACACAATTCTCACTTCATTTTCAGAATAGAGATGTAAACTCGTAATTGCGAGGAAAAAAGTTACAATTACTTTTTTTGTTTTTATTTAGTGGCGAAACGGGCTTCCATAGTTATTGCTCATATGTAGAATAAAACAGTTTAGCATAGTGTTTTGAGTGAATTGGGTTGTATGTACTAAGAAAATTATCTTTAATGGTACCTTTGCCAATCTTGTGAAATTGTGAGTTTGTATCAAGAAATTCTGAGAGAAAAAAGTCAGAATTGTAATATATAAACTCGCAATTCTCAGAACATATCAGTCATGTTTTCCCTCAGAAATGGACTTTATAACTTGCAACTGCAAGTTTATAACTCACAATTTACAATTCTGACTTTATACCTTGCAGTTACAAGTTTATATATCACAATTCTGACTTTTTTCTCTCAGAATTTCTTGATACAAACTCACAATTTCACAAGATTGGCAAAGGTACCATTAAAGATAATTTTCTTAGTACATACAACCCAATTCACTCAAAACACTATGCTAAACTGTTTTATTCTACATATGAGCAATAACTATGGAAGCCCGTTTCGCCACTAAATAAAAAAAACAAACAAAAAAAGTAATTGTAACTTTTTTCCTCGCAATTACGAGTTTACATCTCTATTCTGAAAATGAAGTGAGAATTGTGTGGTTTAAATAAAAATAAAAATCGCAATAACCTTTTTTATTTTTTATTCAGTGGTGGAAATAGGCTTTCATAATAAGTAGCCATTGAATATCGTAAACAGAAAAATAACTGTATAAAAATTGGGCTTTCGTGACTGTGGGAACCCTGGAAGGACATAAAACATGTAGTATATCAAATTGTTCTCCGTGTCACTTACATTTATGTTGGAGTTCAGCATGTTCTCAAAGTCTTCTGCTGAGATCTTGGGCACTTTGTTCACAAGATCCATCAGGAAACGACCAACACTGTTATCTGCCGTCGCTTTACCAGACTAGAAAATAAAAGATGTTTCAGTAATCAAACAATGGATTTTGTGAGATTATGTTACAAGGCAAGTGTCGATTACTCATGGGGATTCTTGTATTTTGTATAAATACTAATATACACACATACAGTTGAGATTAAAAGTTTACATACACCTTGGAGAATCTGCAAAATGTTAATTATTTTAGCAAAACAAGAGGAATCACACAAAACGCATGTTATTTTTTTTTTATTTAGTACTGACTTGAATAAGCTCTTGACTCCGTTCAATCATTTACATACGCTTCATTCTTAATACTGTTGTTACCTGAATGATCCACAGCGGTGTTATTTTGTTTAATGATAGTTGTTCATGAGTCCCTTGTTTGTCCTGAACAGTTAAACTGCCCGCTGTTCTTCAGAAATTGTTTTTTCAGCTTTTTTGTGTATTTCAACCCTTTCCAACAATGACTGTATGATTTTGAGACTCATAGGCAACTACAAAAGGTTCAAGTGCTCACTGATGCTCCAGAACGTAAACAATGCATTAAGAGCCAGGGATGAAAACTTTTGAACAGAATGAAGATGTGAACATTTTATTTTTTTTTTATTTTGCCTAAATAACTTTTTTTTTTTTTTTTTTTAGTATTGCTCTTCAGAAGCAACTTACATGTTTCCCAGAAGACAAAATAAATTAAACTTATCCTGATCTTTAAATTTTATTACCCCCTGGCTTTTAATGAGCATGTGCGTTTGAACTCTATGCAATAATTGCATACAAGTCCCTCATTTGTCTCAGTGTCAAAAGATAGATCTCAAAATCAGTCTTTGAGTCTTTGTTATGAGACTTCAAATACACAAAAATGCTGAAAAACAAAACAATTTTTCTGAAGAACTGCAAGAAGTTTAACTGTTCAGGACAACAAGGCACTCACTAAACAAAAAACACAGCTGTGGATCATTCAGGTAACAACATCGTAATAAGAAATGTATGTAAAGTCATTTTTATAAATTCAATTATTATTTTCTCTTGTGGACTATATGTGAACATCTTTTATGTGAAATATCTTATTCAGGGCAGTACTAAATAAATACAACATGCATTTTGTATGCCTCTTATTTTGGTAAAATAATCAACATTTTGCAGATTCTGCAAGATGTATGTAAACTTTTGACTTCAACTGTATTATCATACACTTTATAATATGCATCAGTGCTGTTTTCGTCAACGATGACGATGACGAAATCATTTCGTTGACGCCACTTTTTTTCATGACGATAACGAGACGATGACGAGATAAAAATGGCTCGTTGATGACTAAAACATGACGAGACGTGTGTGAGTTTTCGTTGACGAGACGAGAATAGACGAAAATGTTAGTGGGTGGTCCGTCAGACGTTTAAAATGCATGACATTTCTGCTTATTGTGCATGCCAATTAAAACTTAAAAATTATCTGACGCTATGGCAAGCCGTTTTAGCATTAAATACTCTTTGCTATACTAGTATGGCAAGCCGTTTTAGCATCTGCTCTCCATCCTTGTTTGTCTTTTATGTTCTAAAACATTCCTTCATTATTGTAATTATTGGTGAAAATAGTCGATCCGGAAGCTCACATTGTGTTGAACTATAGATCTGCTATTTTCAGAACTTATAAGTGACACTACCCAACAGCAAAATACTTACTGACCTACATTAATTTGTTAAAAGACTACTTTTTTCCCTTTTTTTTGACTAAAACTAGACTAAAACCTTTTTTACTTTTCGTCGACTAAAACCTTTTTGACTTTTCGTCGACTAAAATTGGACTAAAACTACCACATATAGAAGTGACTAAAATTTGACTAAAACTA
The DNA here is from genome assembly GCF_049309525.1 of Garra rufa. Classification (NCBI taxonomy): domain Eukaryota; kingdom Metazoa; phylum Chordata; class Actinopteri; order Cypriniformes; family Cyprinidae; genus Garra; species Garra rufa. The sequence continues at coordinate 45,764,091 of NC_133366.1, read as the reverse complement.
AGAAGCATTTTAGTCCAAAAGACTAAGACTAAATCTAAGATGGTTGTCAAAAACAACACTGATATGCATTTATAATTGATTAAAATAAGAAGACTTAAGTCTTCTGTGCCGCAAAGCGATTAGTAAAGTATGAAAAAAAGCAACTCTTTGTATAGAAATTTGAATAAAGTACCTCTGAAACCCAATAGGTCACCAAAAAGTATTAACAGTATTTCCAAAAGAGACACTTACCAGTACATCTTCTATATATGTGAGCACTGTGGCCAGCATTTCTTGTACGCGTCCTGCTGCACTGCCCACCTGGGCCAGGTCTGTGGTCAGTCCATTGGTACGATTGGGAGACGCACGAGTTCTTTGCAGAAGGTCAACTACAGAAACACGCATTTAATCCATTATGAGAATGTGCTCACAACAAAACACGCTACTCTTAAAACATGCAACTGTAACAACACTCCGATCCTAAATATTGTACAAACAATTTAGAATGAATAACACACAAAAGTGGTGATAAGTGAAAAAAAAAAAAAAAAAATCGAACCTCCAATGCGCTCTGTGTCATAGTAAATGTACTTGACTGTCAGTGGAGTAAACATGACACCGACTGTCTTGCCTGGAACGCCCATCTGGGAACTAACAACACAAACAACAAATACACACTGTTAAGAAAGAGGGTCAGCAGCAAATTAAAAATAATCTACCTTTGTCCTGATGATCTTACCTGACATAGGCACGGATGTTCATTTTGTTGCTCTGCAGTGCCGTGTCCACGGTCAGGTGTATGGGGTTTGGAGCCTCTCGGCTGTAATACTCATGGATCAGAACAGAGTGCTCTGTGATGTCAAATCCTGTGGCATACCTGCAAAACAAAAGATTACACTTATGTTAGCATTTTAAAATAATTATTTACCCAAAATGAATATTTATTCATTCTAGGCCATCCGAGATGTAGACAAGTTTGTTTCTTCACTGGAACAAATTTGGAGAAATTTCGCATTACGTCACTCACTCATCAGAGGATCCTCTGCAGTCAATGGGTGCCGTCAGAAAGAGCGTGCAAACGGCTGATAAGAACATAATGATCTACAAACAGTCCACACAATTCCAGTCCAACAATTAACATCTTGTGAAGCGAAATGCTGCTTGTTTGTGCGAAACAAAAGCTAATCAACATATATCCATGATTCAGACAAGACAAAATTTTCACCAGCCATAACAATATTATAGAGAGTGGACTCTTTATATTAGTTGGCAGACATGGTTTAAAGCTAAATGTCTTCATGATGGATTTATTACAAACATGCAGCTTTATGCAGGATGTTAACTGTCGGACTGGAGTGGATTATTGAGATGTATTTATCAGCATGCCGACGGCACCCATTTACTGCAAAGGATCGATTGGCAAACAAGTAATATAATTCTGTTCTAATTAAGAAATAAACTCATCTATGTCCTGGATGGACTGCGGGTAACGCCTGTTTCACACATACTCCATTTACAGTGCGTATGCATTGCGTATTTTTTTCCGCACACATGTAAACGGATTAGAGCGTTCACACTGAAATGTAGTGATCACCATACACCATAAATACATATAAATAGTGTCTACTGTGTTTCATAGTCAACACGTGGCTTTTTGGTTAGGTTTAAAACAAGGAAAAGCGCAGTTTTAAATAAACAAGGCAACATAATAGATGCATTTGTCCAGGTATAAAAGTTCTTTAAAGGATTGTTTTTAATAAAGATTTCATGCAAAAGAAAGGCACGAGAGCTGACTGTTTCTGTCTGTTATCTGTTGTTATTATGTTATATTTGTGATAGTCCAATTTCAATAAGAAAAGGAAGCTATACGGACAAATGGTGTGTTTGTGATAAACAGCCACGGATCAGGAACGGACTGCAAACGCATCCTGTGTGAAAGCAAAACGAGTCCATGCTGCTTCTGCACCGCATACGTAACGCACACGGACTGCAGACGGAGTATGTGTGAAACAGGCTTAAGTGAAACCATTGTGATAGTGTAAAATATCACTGACACATTACTGAATTTTTTTTTTAGATATTTTGAATTTGTTTTCATTTTAGTTTACGTTTTAGCTAGTTTAAGATTTGTTTTTATGTCTATATTCTTTTTACTAACTCATATATCAGTTTTAGTTTTTTAGTACATCAAGTTAATGAACTAAATGAAATGATAAACGTTCACTTGGAAGCTGCCTGAAATCATTTTTATTTCAGCTAATGTTTATTATATTATACTTATTTCAATTAACAAAAATTACTTTATTATTAAAATTACATACCATCCAACAATGACTTCACTAGGCGAAACCTTCTTATGAAGCTCGTACATGTTCTTGGCGAACTCCATGTCAACAGCCACCTATGACACAGACATTGCAAATAAGGATGAGGTCAATTTTCTGTGTTGTTCGCTTTGTGTTTGTGATATTTACGTACGATATGTCTAAATACATGGTGAAACCATGGTCATTTTTAGTAAGCATATGGTTATCATTTAGGCAAATGGAATAGATCACAGATACCATGGTACACCACGAATACATCACTGTACTTCTTTGTAAGTGGTAAATGAGATGATGCTGTTGTTCTTACCTCATCTTCAGACTCATTATGAGGAACAGAGAAGCAGTTGGTGACTTCAACTGAATGCTTATCTGTGGTTCCTGTGTGACACACAAATTAAACCAGTTAAGTTATGCTGATCTTTTAATTTAGTACGGATGCGCTTTCATCAACTCCAGCCAACCTGCTGGACTACAACACATGCTTCGTAAGACAAAACGTCGCTTCTGTTGTCTTTACAAAACGCGACCTTCTCAGATTTCATTCAAAGAAAATAAATGACCCACCTAATAATGTTCCGATCACGCGACTTGCTCCCTCATTTCTGCGCTCGTATGAGTCTACAATCGATGCCAAAACCACCGGGTGGATTTTCACGACCGGGCCGTGGACCGCCATGTTTTC
>NC_133366.1:45677910-45760603 GCF_049309525.1 Garra rufa | reverse complement strand
ATGTTCATGTTGTGTACTGCTACTCAATATGTAATAGAACTGATTTGTTTCAGTACAAAAAATGCGTGATTTCATAAGATGTAGCTATGAACTCAACTGAAAAAACTTGTGAAAAGATATCTTTCTGGTGGGTGAATAGTGGAGCTCTGCAGCCACCTAGTGGTAAATGTATTTATTTATTTTTTAAAACTGGATTTTCCAAAAGATGTGCAAAAATCTTACACCTAAACCATGTGAAATGACCCATGTTATCCCCATGAATTAAAGTTAGAAATGTGGGTCTTTTATGAAGTGAATTTATTTTTTTATTTTTTTTCGACCAATTTTTTTATTTATTTATTAATTTATATATATTTACAAAATATGATTAAACCACTGAAAACTGCACAAATGTCAAGTAAAAACTTTAATAAACAGAAAAAAAAAAAATATATATATATATATATATATATATATATATATATATATATATATATTTTTTTTTTTTTTTTTTTTTTTGGAACTATTATTTTGTTACAAAATTGCATTTTGTTCCCGGCGCGAAAAAGGACCCCCAAATACTCCGAGTGTGATTTGAAAACGAGGACCGCATAAGGGTTAAAGATAGCTTTCGTCCTCTATGTACTATATTACACTTGTGGGGTAAAGATAGATTTTATATATAAACATTGTAAGTCAAATATAGTTATGGGCTGACTCTAGTGAAAACACATTTTACAGTACAACATAATTTAGATCAGTAGTTTGCAAACTTTTTGACTTCAAGGGCCACCCAAGCAGTATTCAAATGTCCAATGACTTTTCTGGTTTTTCTTGATTTACTTGTTAAGAACTGTAGTTATAAAAATATGTTTACACATTATTTCTTCCTGATCTTGCTTGGTGTAACTAAAACACGTATATTCATTATAAAATGTGCTGAAACTTAATTTACATGACCTTTCTAGAAATAAAAAAAAATCACACACTTTTTAAATTAAACTACCTCATATATGCCATTTTTCCAAGTTGTGAAAAGAAAATGTGATTAATTTGAATAGGAGAATTAAGATAAGAAATTAATGGCTTATTTTGTTGCCCCTTTGGAAGTGCTGAGGCCCCCTGACTTAAATGACATATGAAATAAAAGATCATAAGGTTGCATTTCAAGCCAAAAGAATATGTACTTCTGTTTCAAAGTTGATGCATGGAAGATTGTGTTTAGTTATCACACTTTTCACTCCAGTAAATATTTTCTTACCTTAAATAGTTGCTACAGAAAAGCAAAAGAATGTTTCAATAGATTTAAAAAAAAATGTGTAAGACACACTTGGACCCTACAGCAGGGGATGTTATTACACTATTGAGTAAGTAACTTGACACAATGGGTAGCTACTGTTTATTGACACTGTTTTGAAAAGAATAGTTCTAAGATTACTTCATACGTCTTTAATATTTTTTGGACATATGAAATACTATGTATCCACAACATTGAAGTATTGAATGGATGTTTAACTAATTTAATTGGCAAAATAATTATAAAGCATATTACATAAGTAAAAAAGAACTGGTATTTAATAATTCAAGTAAGTGAAGCAGTTACCACTGTGTATGTTTTTGTCTTTAGAAAGCAACTCCTGACATGCATCAGTTCTTGAGTGAACTGAAAAAGCGAGTGAAAGTCGGGGTGGTCGGAGGATCAGACTTGGACAAAATTAAAGAGCAGTTGGGTGATGATGGTATGTATAACGATTAAGAAAATCAGTTTAAATACATGCACAATAATATCCAGTGTATTCAAAGTGTTTATGAGTACTTAAAATGTTTAATTTCCTTTACAGTTATTGATAGAGTGGATTATGTGTTTGCTGAGAACGGTTTGGTAGCATACAGGTTTGGGCAGCTGCACTCTATACAGGTAATTTTAAATTCTCAGTTTGCAATTAAATAAGCGCACAAACTCTAGCAAATTATATTAGTTGCTTTTCTATGTTCATATTTTTTATTTACTTATTTTTTAAATCAGAATATTCAGGCATACTTGGGAGAGGAGGTTTTACAGGATTTCATCAATTTCTGCCTCAATTACCTTTCAAAGATAAAACTGCCCAAGAAAAGGTAAGGATATCACAACCTATTGACTAGTTGCTTGGGGGAAACATATTTTCCTGCTTTACTTAAATCTTAACTGAAACTTATAGTTTTTATAAATAATTTACATTATACATTGGTACAGATTTACATTTTGGTAAAGAATTTACATTGGTAAAGAATTCATAAAGTTAAGAATTTAAAAAAAAGAAGAAATTCATACTTTTATTTAGTAAAAATAGCACATTAAATTTCTTTAATATATACATGCATAAATTGAAAAAAATTACACAGTACAAAAACAATATGTACACAAAAACATTTATGCTGGATGTGATTAATAATGATTAATCGCTGCCCAGCACTATTTTAAAATAGAACAAAAAGTAAGTGTAATTAAGTGCAATAACTTTTGAATATCTATATGTATGCCATTTTCTTGCAACCTTAATACTTATGGTTTTTTTTACCTTATTTCAGAGGCACATTTATTGAATTCCGTAACGGAATGCTGAATGTCTCTCCAGTTGGTCGAAGCTGCAGCCAAGAGGAAAGAATTGAATTCTTTGAACTTGATAAGGTAATTTTAAGTATTTATCAACACATGTCATTGTCTTTTCAAAGGATGTCATTAAAGGTTGACTGACTTTTTTGTTAATGTTCTTGTTATGCAGAAGGAGAAAATCAGAGAAAAGTTTGTTTCCGTTTTAAGAGAGGAGTTTGCTGGGAAAGGACTAGCTTTCTCCATTGGTTCGTAACGTTTTATGTACAGTAGATGCAGTTGTGTGGCCAATTAAATGTTTGTGTATTGTACATATAAACCTATACATAATGTATTCATATGTATGTTTTTATTTTGCAGGTGGGCAGATCAGCTTTGATGTGTTTCCAGAGGGCTGGGATAAGCGATATTGTCTGGGAATTGTAGAGAAAGACTCATACAAACACATCCATTTCTTTGGAGACAAAACAATGCCTGTAAGCCTAATTGTGATACAGTCTTGACTAGTAGTAGCATTTGTGTATTCATGCACACGTGCTGTTGCATAAAAGTCACAGACTTGCTTAAATTAAACCGTTTTGTGATGTTTTTTTAAACAGGGTGGAAATGATTATGAAATCTTTGTAGACCCCAGAACAATCGGTCATGAGGTCAAATCACCTGAGGACACACAGAGGATCTGCAAAGAGCTCTTCTTCAAGTGATAAACCTCTGCTATCCTGAATGAAGACTAAAACCACCATGAACTTTGAAATTATGAATAGAAGTCTCACTTGACATGTCGACGCCATTATTGTGTATTTCAATGGTTGTACCTCAAGACAAGTACTGGATAAACCTGTACATACAGTTCATGTGTACGTATTCATTTTATACATAATCTGATACATTATTTACAGGTTTAAGGAACTGACTGGTGCTAGTGTCATTACGTCTGAACCTCTGTGCCTTAAAGGTTGTATCAGCGATTTCTAGCCTAAAACATAAAGTGTCAATTTCAGCTGACCTTTCTTCACGATCCGCTCGCTGCCTGCCCCATAAATTGTCTGTGAAAAAACCGCGTCTCTCTGGTCAGCCTAGGGTCCGAGATATGCCAAAAAAAACAATCGGCGCTATCGACTATTCCACAGATAAACAAACAGTGTTCCAGCCAATCAGCGTCAGGGGTTTGGTGTTGTGGACTTTCCTACTGGTGCAGGGATGTGAGGGAGGCGGAGCGAAAGTCCACAACACCAAACCCCTGACGCTGATTGGTTGGAACACTGTTGATCTGTGGAAAGGTTGGTAGTGCCGATTGTTTTTTTGGCATATCTCGGACCCTAGGCTGACCAGAGAGACGCGTTTTTTTCACAGACAATTTATGGGGCAAGCAGCGAGCGGATCGTGAAGAAAGGTCAGCTGAATTTGACACTTTATGTTTCAGGCTAGAAATCGCTGATACAACCTTTAAATCATGTCAATACTGGAAATATACACTATAAACTTATTTTGTTATGAAACAAGATATCGTGCAGTTACGACAGGATGGGTTTCAAAAAATGTTACTGGATATGTTATGTTAAAGATTTTTGTTTTACAGTGGTGAAAGTGATTAAAAAAGACTGATGTGGGCTGGACTAACTAAAATTAACGGTGGAGGTGCGAGAGTTTAGGTTATAAGTAGAAGTTAAAAAGACATCAGTACAAAGGACTTTTGTTAAATTATAACTTGATCAATTTTTGCTCAAATTAAACTGACTTAAAGGAGAAGTTCACTTCCAGAACAAAAATGTACAGATAATTTACTCACCCCCTTGTCATCCATGTTCATGTCTTTCTTTCTTCAGCCGTAAAAGAAATAGTTTTTTTTATAAGGAAAAATTTTAGGAATGTTCTCCATATAATGGACTTCTATGGTGCCCGCGAGTTTGAACTTCCAAAATGCAGCTTCAAAGGGCTCTAAACGATCCCTGCTTAGGAAGAAGGGTCTTATCTAGCGAAACAATTATGATTTATATACCTTTTAACCTCAAACACACGTCTTGTCTAACTCTGTGTGAACACTGTGTATTCCAGTTCATGACAGTTAGGGTATGTTGAAAAACTGCCATCTCATTTTCTCCTCCAACTTCAAAATCGTCCTACATCACTGTTTTACTTTTTTTTTTGTAAAGGCCGTTTGACACTCTTTGCCCGTTCACTTTGTAAACACTGGGTCTGTACGTCTGCAGTAATGTAGGACAATTTTGAAGTTGGAGGAGAAAATAAGATGGGAGTTTTTCAACATACCCTAACTGTCTTGAATCGGAATACACAGAGTTCATGCAGAGCTAGACAAGACAAGCATTTGAGATATATAAATTGCATATTTAAATAACCAATTGTTTCGCTAAATAAGACCATTACCATTACATGGAGAAAAATCTTAAAATGTTTACCTCAAACACATAATTTCTTTACGACTGAAGAAAGAAAGACATGAACTTGAATCATCTTGGATGACAAGGGGGTTCTGGAAATGAACTTTTTTTGTTCTGAAAGTGAACTTCTCCTTTAATAGTTTGTTTCCTGACAACAAAACCAATGATTATTTGTTGACAGTGTAAATCTACCTGCTGAAGTAAAATAAGTGAATGAAATGCTGTACAATAAACAGGAAATAAATTCTGACTGGATATGATAATGCTGCACTCAACCATAAGAAAGAGTACTGTACATATTCTGGGCTAAATGCATAAAATGTGTAAAAAATAATAAAGAGGTTCTTATTTTTATCAGCAACACATTTGAAGATAAAATTGCAATTCTCAATGTTTGTAATATCCTACTCACATGCACATTTTAGATTTACAAATAAAAGTATTTACTAAACTGATATTTTCTGTTGTTTTTATGTTACTAATTGCTTTTTAAAAACAAAAAAAAAGAATATTTTTATTTGGAAAATATTACGTATTTTAAGTATAAAAAGTGTTTGATTTGCTATTTAAACTATGTATTAAATAACCACAAATGTTGCTTTTCCAAAAATATATTTCATGGTTTGTACAATATTATTGTTTAAAATGTATGACTGCATTTTTACCTGAAACAACACTTAATCTATACAAGTCCATATCAAACCTAAAATGATACAATGCATATCCCAGTTTGTGATACACAAGACCATATTACCTGACCAAGCCAAACATGTGACTACAAGTTCAAACCAAAACTTTTGAAGATCATCTAATATAAAATATAACAAAAACAGTTTGTTCTCATCCCAAGAGGAAGCTGAGTAGTCCAAAAGTCCTGTATTGCTGGTTAACGAATGGGCCGGTATGGAAAGGCCATGGCAGCGGGATGGAAGGCGTGTGGAGAGAGAGAAGGGTGTGCGGCGTGGGCTGTTAGAGGGCGATGTGGGGAGAGCGCTGGGTGTGTGGGGTGTGGTGACAGTACGGGGTGTGGGCTGTGTGGGGAGGGGAGGGCGGACTGGTGCGGGCTGTGGGGAGAAAGAGCGGAGGGCCGACCCGGGTGGATGTGTGGGTACATGTTTGGCTGGAACGGTCCGCTGTGAGGTGGAGGCTGCACTACGGGACCGGACATCACAAGCTGTAACAGACTGCAAGAAAACAAAGTGTTAATACACAATGCTCACAAATTAACAAAAATGGATTTTGACTGATGTGGGTTTCTGAATGGTTGATGGAGATACGCATATACCAGAGTTAAGTAAGTCAGTGAGTTTTTTTTTTTTTTTTTTTTTTGAGAAAGAGAAATTAATACTTTTATTCATCAAGGACGCATTAGACTACATTGTTACAAACATTTCAACTAAATATTAATCAGCACAATCATTTCAATTGTGATAACTAAATAAATGATATAAATTATAATAATACTTATTGGAATATAAATATACTTACATTTTAAAATATATTAAAATAGACAACTAATTTTATATAACACACACACACACACACACACATATACACGGTTCAGGATAAAAAGTAATTAGTTGATAAGTTTTTTATAATCATTTATATTTTTTATATAAATATAAGATATTGAAATATATTTCTAAATATATTTTTAAATTGAACCATACATAAATATATTACAAATAATACACACACACACACACACATGCATATATAGTTAATTTTAAAATCTATAACAATAGAAAATGTTATATTTACATAAAAATATATTTATACAAAAACATTCTCAACTATATAAAATTTTATATTGTTTTATGAATTATAAATATATATTACAAATAATACATATACATACATATAAATAATGCATATTACATTATAAATAGAAAAATAGAAAATTTTGTATTGATATAAAAATAACATATATAAAAAATAAATAAATAAATATTTATATATATATATATATATATATATATAAATATAAATACAGATATATAAAATACATATTAAAATATACATAAAGTTCATTTTAAAATTACAATAGAAATTTTTAAATATAAAATATATATATAAAATATAAATAATTATATAAAAATATTGTGGACCAGTTATTTTTATCCTGAACCATATATATATATTTTTTTTTTTTTAGATAAAATACATTTGACATTATTATATAAATTTATAAATTTATTTATATGTTTTTATACTTTAATATTTAAATTATTAATGTTAATCAACCAAGCGAAAGTTTGTTCATTGAATTTTTTCGACTTTTGGAGTAGGGATGCACCGATCCGGATCGGCCGATCCGCTTGCGCGTTTTGTCAGTAAAGCCGGTTCTGTAATCAGCGGTAAATGCCGTCAGGTGCGTGATTCCACGTTGAGCCATATATACTACACACAGCCGTTGTTCACAGACAAGATGCGCAAATCCATGTTCATTATCAGTGTGAATGTGCGCAGCTCGTCGGTAAACAGCGGCTGTGTGTAGTATATATGGCTCAACGTGAAATCACGCACCTGATGGCATTTACCGCTGATTACAGAACCGGCTTTACTGACAAAACGCGCAAGCAAGATCGGCCGATCCGGATCGGTGCATCCCTATTTTGGAGCTTTGGTGTTGCCGACTTTACATTTAATCGACCAACCAAGCAGGCCCATGCTAATTTCAAAATGGTCACAAATCATTCAATCATTTTAATATTAAAATCTGCATGAACAGGTTTCATGTTCCACATTATCAGTGACTCACTTGTTGTGGGGAAGTCTGGAGCACAAAGTCCGCAGGTCCTCTAAAAGAAAAAAAAAAAAAAAACAGGAAGTGACATCACTGAAATGCTGCTCTTTTCATATCAAAACCCAAACAGGCCATTATGAAGTAAGCATCACTCACCTCTGGCACACAGAAGAGCTCCTGTTGCCATGGCGACCTGAAGAGCTTGCGCCAGCCTATCCAGTGCCAGCTGAATATGATTGGCAACAGGGAGGGGCGTGAGCTTCTCGCACAGACGGCTGACTTCCTCTACGAGCGCGGCAACAGACTCCACAGGAAGCACAGCTAGCCGACCAATCAAATTCTGTTCTGTCAGGTGGACCTGCAAGAGTTCAAATAAAAACACATTATATATTCTAATACTGAGTGGAATCCTTAAAACACCACAAAGTTCAAGAAATACAACACCTGCAGCATGAGAAAGACTTGAAGAACACTCAGGTGCAGTTTAGAGTAGAGCTCCTCATATGCTGTCCCTTTTTCACTTTCTCCATGGCCATTGGTCAAAGCTAACTTCCGGCCTCTCTGATAGGCTAACGGAGCTTTCACACACCACCGGAGCAGACCCAAAAGAGGCGTGATCTCAAGACAGCCTAATGGCAGGCTGGAGTTGAGAGGTGTGTTGATGAAGGTGAGGAGCAGCAGTCTGGGATCGTCTGTGATCCAACCAACCAGCATCTCCAAGAGTGCAGGGGGCGGAATCAACTCATCTACAAGCAACAATAATAAATATATTATATATAACTTTGAATATATATATATTACACTGTCGTTCAAAAGTTTGGGACCAGTAAGATTTTTAATGTTTTTTTAAAGAATAAAGAATTATCCTATGCTCATTACGTCTATATTTATCTGGATCAAAAATACAGAAAAAACAGTGATAATGTGAAATATTATTACGGATTAAAATAATGGTTTTCTATGTGAATATATTTTAAAATATAATTAATTTATGTGATACAAAACTAAATTTTCATCAGCCATTACTCCAGTCTTCAGTGTCACATGATCCTTCAGAAATCATTCTAATATGCTGATTTATTACTTTTATTATGAATTTTGGAAACAGTTGTGCTGCTTAATATTTTTTTTGAAACCTGTGATTCTGAAATAATATTTCACAATATTACTGTTTTCGTTTTTTTTATTAAATAAACACAGCCTTGATGACCTTAAGAAACTTTTTTTTAAACATTAAAGATCATACTAAATTAGTATTAAAGATTCCAAACTTTTGAATGGCAGTGTATACATATCTTACTTTATATTATATTCAATATTTATATACATTTTATATTTTTTAAGAAAATTAAATTCGTTAAAGGAACTTATATTAAAACATTAAAAATATTTAACTTAATATCATAATAACAATATTTTATACGTTTAATATTTTATAACATGCAACATGCAAAAAAAAAAAAACTTGGTACCTGAGGAGAAGTCATAGAGAGCTGTTATTGCAGTGATGAGCTGACAGCAAAAGCGAGGACTGGCTGAACAGATGTTTTGCAGGGTAGAGATGGCACACGGCACCAGTGTGCAGTAATCATCCATTAGCACCTGAGCCAAACGGACACACCATGCAGAGTGTGTGCGCTACAAAAGAAAAAAAAATTATACACATCATAAGAGTTTACAAAGCTTTCAGGTCACATTTAAACCCGTAGAACCTTCATTCATCTTCGGAACACAAATTAAGATATTTTCGATATAATCCAAGTGCTCTCTGACCCTGCGTAGTCTGCAACACAACTACCACATTCAAGGCCCAGAAAGGTAGTAAGGACATCATTAAAATAGTCCATGTGACATCAGTGGTTCAACCTTTATGTTTTGAAGCTACAAAAATACTTCACTTTATGCAACAACTTCTCTTCTGTGTCAGTCACGAGAGTATCACAATATATGCGTGCGCATTTCTCTTTGTTTTCTCTTCGCCTTAAACTTTTCAGTTGTATTGCTGTCTATGCAGGGTCAGAAAGCTCTCGGATTTCATCAAAAATATCTTAATTTGTGTTTCGAAGATGAACAAAGGTCTTAAAGGTTTGGAACGACATGAGGGTGAGTAATTAACGACAGAATTTTTATTTTTGGGTGAATTAATTATTTAACATGCTCTAGAGAAATCATAAAATAACATTAAAACTCAAGGTTATTATGACACAAAATGAAAGCAAACTAATATCACACACCTGTAGCCAGGCGGCTGCACACTCTAGTATGGGCACCCGACACACGGCTATCGCCATAGAAACTAGCTTCCCAAGCATGGCCATGCGGCTCTCATCAGCCTTGTTGCCTTGGAGACTAAAGAGGGCGGAGAAAATGATCTGTCGGATTGCGTCCTTGCTTTGCTCCTGGAAATAACTGCACATGATCTCCAGCAGCTGCAATTCTTGAACGCAGCTCATCCTCTGAGTCAAAACATAGGTCAAATCAGCATATTAGAATGAGTAAAGATGCTGAAAATTCAGCTTTGCAGACATAAATTAGAAATAGAAAACAATTATTTAAATTTTTTTAGTCAAACCAAACCATACACCTGGTTCCTCACCTTAGGCTGGATATTTCTGTCTTTAGGGACATGAAAGATGAACTCCTCCACCAGCTCCACCGTGCTCTTCTCCAGTCCAGGTGTGGGGCCAGTGGAGCTCTGCAGAGCACTGCCCAGTGAGATGTCCAGATGATACAGAACCTCTTTAGCTGCGCTCAGCGGATCACGCCGCAGCAATGCATGCCGAATATCACTCATCTCTGCTGTGGAGGAGAAACTACAACATCAAATACAAATGTCAGCCAAACTGTGCAAATGAGAAATACGAAAGACATTAAAATCATTAATATTAGACGAACCAAAATATGTAATTTAATGTATTATTTCTAAAAATGCATCATGAAAATACCATGATTTTTGGACCTGCATCATGATAAAACCATTATTTTTGGAAAAGCATCATGATAATACCATGTTTTTTGGACATGCATCATGATAATACCATGATTTTTGAACATGCAACATGATAATACCATGATTTTTGGACATGCATCATGATATTACCATGATTTTTGGATCTGCATCATGATAATACCATGATTTTTGGACATGCACCATTATAAAACCATGATTTTTGGACATGATCGTGATAATACCATGATTTTTGGACATGCATCATGATATTACCATGATTTTTGGATCTGCATCATGATATTACCATGATTTTTGGACATGCACCATTATAATACCATGATTTTTGGAACTGCATCATAATAATACCATGATTTGTGGAAAAGCATCATGATAATACCATGATTTTTGGACCTGCATCATGATAATACCATGATTTTTGAACATGCATCATGATAATACCATGATTTTTGGATATGATCGTGATAATACCATGATTTTTGGACATGCATCATGATAATACCATGATTTTTGAACATGCACCATTATAATACCATGATTTTTGGAACTGCATCATAATAATACCATGATTTGTGGAAAAGCATCATGATAATACCATGATTTTTGGACCTGCATCATGATAATACCATGATTTTTGAACATGCATCATGATAATACCATGATTTTTGGATATGATCGTGATAATACCATGATTTTTGGACATGCATCATGATAATACCATGTTTTTTTGACATGCATCATGATAATACCATGTTTTTTGGACATCCATCCTGATAATACCATGTTTTTGGACAAGCATCATGGTAATACCGTGTTTCTTTTGCACATACATCATGATAATACCTTGATTTTTGGATAATACCATGTTTCTTGGACAAGCATCATGGTAATACCATGTTTTTGGACATGCATCATGATAATACCATGTTTTTTGACATGCATCATGATAATACCATGTTTTTTTGCACATACATCATGATAATACCGCCATTTTTGCACATGCTTCATGACAATACCATATTTTTTGGACATGCATCATGGTAATACCATGTTTTTTGGACATGCATCATGGTAATACCATGTTTTTCTTGCACATACATCATGATAATACCTCGATTTTTAGACATGCATCATGAAAATGCCTTGATTGTTGGACTTGTATCAAGATAATACCATGTTTTTTGGAAATTCATTATGGTAAGAGCATTGGATTCTTGCCATTAAGCATGTTTTTGAGGTAATACTAGAGTAAACCATGGTATATTTGTCTTTCCTAGCGTTTATCTCGTGGTACTACCTTATACTATCACTGTACTAATACCACACTATTTTGTTGTAAGGCGTGTCATATGAAAACAGTGATAAAGAGAAGCTCTGAATATAATGTTTCGCTATAATAACTAACTAATAGGGTCATATTAGAATACCTGGTATTGAATTCTGAGTGGGTTAATCGAAAACTGTCACAAATAAGCAACAATAAGTGATTATTCTCATTGGTGACACACATTGTTTAAAGCGATGCAGTTACACTGCGCGATTGCAGCATTACCGGTTTCTTTAAATGTTAAACGTTTCCTCGGTTCACACTAAATATATATTCATACTTACAACACCCTTACCTGGGTTAATGACTGGACTCGTTACATTAGCTTCTCTCAATCTGCAAATGTATATATCCCATAACTGACAATGTGAAAGTTGTTCATCACAAAATAACTACGGACACCCGCAGAGGACATAGTAGACTCGGTTGCTTGAGGAAAAGCGCGGCTGATCAGCGCCTCCTGCGAACTGGAGATAGGCCTACTGTACCGTGCATTCAAAAAGTATTTGGATTAAAAAGCGTTAGAATAATTTGTTTTCAAAATCCAGTTGCTTGGATATTTTGTTATCTACTTTAATTACGTCTAGACATTTTAATTGTGATTTCTGAGCATATAACCTAATTTTAAAGCCATAATATATTTGAAAATAGACCGAAAATCTTACAGCTTAAGTTACCTCCGGATAGAGTGATAATTTAGTATCATTGAGTTGCTATTATAGTTTTTATTAATATTTTGAATTTGCTTAATTTCAATTTTCTATTTTAGTTTATTTGTATCTAAAATTTTGTTATTTTGTTCTGTGTTTTTTAAATGGCTCCATTAATTAATGTTATTTTTATTTTGTTTTTTATGTATTTTTTATTTAAAGTATTTCACGTCAAGTTACAAGTTTTTAAAGAAGTCTCTTCTCCTTACCAAACCTGCATTTATTTGATCTAAAGAACAGCAAAAACAGTCCAATTTTGAAATATTTTTCTATGTAAAATAACTATTTTCTATTTGAATATATTTTAAAATGTAATTTATTCCTGTAATTTCAAAGCTGAATTTTAGCATCATTATTTCAGCTACACAATCCTTCAGAAATCATTCTAATATTCCGATTTGCTCTTCAAAAGAAAAAAAAACGTATTATTATTATTATTATTATTATTATTATCATTATGTTGAAAACAGCTGTGTAAAATTTATTCAGGTTTCTTTGATGAATAGAAAGGTCTGAAGAACTGCATTTATCTGATTAGAAATATTTTGTAACATTATAAATGTCTTTATCATCACTTTTGATCAAGTTAAAGCATCCTTGCCAAATAAAAGTATTAATTTCTTTCCTAAAAAAAAAAATAAAAATAAAAAATGATACTGACTCCAAGTTCAACTGTTTTAAATATTGATAATAATAATACATATTTCTGGAACAGCGAATCAGAATATTAGAATGATTTCTGAAGGATCATGTGACACTGAAGACTGGAGTAATGATGCTGAACATTTAGATTTGATCACAGGAATAAACTACATTTAAATAGTAAAAATATTTCACAATATTGCTTTTGCTGTATTTTGGATTAAAAAAATGCAGGCTTGGTGAGCAGAAGAGAATTCTTCAAAAAAACAACTTTTGACTGGTAGTGTATTTGACAATGAACGGAAAATCAAACCGCTTAATATTTAGTTACCTCCTTTCATTATTTCAAAATATTATATAATATTTTTTTATTATTCTATTTTCAGTTTAATTTCATTTAAAAAAATTATTTGTGTTGCCTATTTCTGCTTTAGTTTAAAATAGACTAAATAAATAAATAATATTATTTATTTGTTTTTTGCCGTTTTTATTTTATTTAAGTTAACATTTATTTAATAAATAAATAAATAAATGTTAAATAATGTATTAAGTTCTACAATTACCAATTACAATGAATCACCACTGAGAGGCGCTATTTTACACCTAATTATGGCACATGTGGTAATGTGGCAGTCGGATGTAGCGCCACCCCATCGCCTCTCTGACGGGACAGCAGACTCTCCAGCATCAGCATAAGCATCACCCAGCTCTCCTCAACTTCACATCCAGAGCTCACGACCCGACGAGCAGCTGTTATCATGACCATCAACACACTCAGTCAGGATGGAGTGCAGCGACAGCAAATGCCCTGCTTGACTAAGGTAAGACCCTAAAATGAATTTTCACTTAGCTCTAAATCATATAGTTGTAATTCTGACAAACAAGCCAGAGCTTCATAATGCTGCAGCTGTTGTCTGAAAGACATAGGAACTTTCCCTCGCATTATAAATGTGTAAAAGTCCTAAAAGACGACACTAAAGTTTCTGTTAGAGAAATTGTTACACATGAATTTGCATAGTTGTGTTTGTATGTAGTTGTGTTTCTTAGGCTACTTATATAACTGATTTATACAACAGGAGTTCATTAAAAATAAACAAGCCAACAAATCATCCCATTCCTCCTGTTTTCTTTATGGTAGTGTGCTTTTGCTATTTTTTTAGCATTAAATCACTCAAGTTAATATTGTTAACTTAATATTATTTGTTTAATCTTCTTTATGCTTCTAACAGTTTTAATCGCATGTTAGTTTTTGTGCAGTTTACAGTGAATTTTTAAAAGTAGGCTACATTTCATCTGTGTCCACATACAGATGGAGCGCATGATTATATCCATGCAGGACCCTGATATGGGCATCAAGTTGCGCAACCAGCGTCTGCTTATTACGGTTATACCACACGCAATGACTGGTGAGTCTCTCTCACTCTCTCTCTCTCTCTCTCTCTCTCTCTCTCTCTCTCTCTCTCTCTCTCTCTCTCTCTCTATGACTGCATCAAACTTCAGGCTTGACTCGCTCTCTCTTGATAATCCCAAATGGACATGACTGTTCCGGGTATTTTCCAGCCTCTGACATGTTATGGCACGATTAGTGAGACAGCTGAGGCACGACTAGAATAGTTTCCCAGTATTGCTGTGGAAATAGTGTGCGTTCAACAGCAAAGTATCCATGCATCTCGGAAAGTCTTTCTCGAGTGCGCGCGAGGACAGTGAATCAATAGAAGCTTGCGCAGTGAAATTAGACTCCTGTGTGTGCTTTCAGTCTCTGTGCTCATTTTTCTTGCTATTAATTAGTCTAACAGTGCATGTTTTGCGCCTGCACTTGTCTCTCAGAGGACACCGAGCTACGTGTGAGTGAACAAATTACTTTCTTCGGCAAATTAAAGATAAATACAAGTCAAAGTCAGTTAAAGGAATAGTTCACCCAAACATGAAAATGTGCTGAAATTACTCACCCTGAGGCCGTCTGAGATGTGGATGAGTTTGTTTCTTCATCCAAACAGATTTGGAGAAAATTTCGCATTACGTCACTTCATCAGTGGATCCTCTGCAGTGAATGGGTGCCGTCAGAATGAGAGTCCAAACAGCTGATAAAAACATCACAATAATCGACAAGTAATCGATTTAAGGTCATTAATTAACATGAAAAGCTACGTTTGTGATAAACAAAGTCATTATTTTATTTTTTTTAACTTTAACCATTGTTTCCTTTATTAATATTAATGCTTTCTCCAGTGAAAAAGTTGAGATACACAAGCACCGTTTAATAGCAAAAACAGTCCAAAACAGTTCTGAACAAATATGTAAGTGGATTTTGATATGACACTTTTTTCCTCTGGGAAAAACTCAGGATTTTGGCCAGAAGTGGAGTAAAGTTAAAACGTCTTAATGATGGATTTATTTCTTAAAAGCATGCAGCTTTTCACTTAATAAGGCATTATTGATGGACTGGAGTTGCGTGGATTATTTATCGATTATTGTGATATTTTTATCAGCTGTTTGGACTCTCATTCTGACGGCACCCATTCACTGCAGGTGATCTATTGGTGAGAAAGTGTCATGCTTTTTTCAGAATACAGTGTGATTATGTTGACAGTAATATTCTCTTTTTTTACAGGTATAGACATTGTTGAATGGCTGATTAAGAAGTTTTCTATCTCTGATGAAGGTATTTATAATCCTTTGTCTTTGATATATAGCATTGGACTTAATTGAATAGAAACATGAATGCTTGTAATTTGCTTTGTAGCTTGCATGTCAGAGCCTGTGTGTGTAATAATTTCCATGCTATCTGCTGTGGTTTATTTCTGAGTTTTCCAGTCACCTGTGTGTGGTTTGTAGAAAATGTTCTCCAGAGATGACATTATTCTCCATGTGACATCCTGAGGGATTTTAAAACATACACACGTGCGCACACGACCTTGGGGAGCTAAACTGCATATTAAAGTTGCCTTAAATTAAAGTTAGATTTCATGTAATGTAAGATGAGTTGTGTGCAAGATTTTTAATAATAAATGCACAAATGCCACACTCTCAGAGAACAGGCTGTGTGCTTCAGAAAGCCCTAATAAACAAGTAATGCAGCACACAGCTGTGTCTGGAATAAACAAGACTCTAGAGAGTTTGCCAGATTTGTGCACAGCAATGAGGGAACACCTTGTGTAGGCAACCACTAGACTGAAATGTATGTATTCTTAAATCATCTACTACTATTTTAGAAATAGTAGAATGAAGCAGTGGTCAAAAATGAAAATTCTGACAATATTTACTCACCCTTATGTCGTTCCAAACTCGTATGAGTTTCTTTCTTTTGCTGAAGACAACAGAAGATATTTTAAAGAATGCTGTTATCCAAAGAGTTGATGGTACCTACTGACTTGCATAGTATGGAAAAATGCTATGGAAGTCAATGGCTACCTTGAAATGTTTGGTTACCCACATTCTTCTTTTATGCTCAACATAAAATAAAAATACAAAGATTATTGTATGTATGTTGTATGGTTTTTGAAAAAATACTATTTAAGTAATTTATTGCGTTACTTGCCATTTCTTTGTAATTATTTGTGAATAAATTTTCTAGCAATTTCTTAGTAAAAATATTTTCAAGAACAATTCAACACCATTTTTGTATGTAAATCTTTGATTTTGCTTTCAATTATTTACTTGATTTATAATTATTTAATTTTTAACTCTAATAATTTTTTTTTCATACTTGTGTATATTATGTATATAATTTTTTTCTTTCTTTTTTTATTTAGAGGCATTGCACATTGGACAACTCTTTGTAAAGTATGGATATATTTACCCTTTAAAAGAGCCCAGAAACCTTATTCTGAAAGCTGACGATTCACCATATCGCTTTCAGGTATTTATATATACACACACTTACGCAATATTTACATAAAATCCCATGCCGTATCAGCATTTGCTAAATTTCCATTTTCGAAATCAGCACATCTTAATTAATCTTTTTATTTATTCAGACGCCGTATTACTGGATGTCAACACGCTGGCCTGCTTCAGAACTGGACTATGGTGAGATTTCCCATGGTTCAAAACAAAATTTATTTACCAAATGTTGTGCCAAACCAATATTTGTAGCAATAGCCAAAAATACATTGTATGGGTCAAAATTATTGTTTTTTTAAAGACTATGTTCCATGAAGATATTTAGTACATTTCTTACTGTAAATATATCAAAAATTAATTTTTGATTAGTGATATGCATTCCTAAGAACTTCATTTGAACAACTTTAAAGGTGATTTTCTCAATATTTAGATTTTTTGCACCCTCAGATTTCAGATTTTTTAAAAGTTGTATTTTAGCCAAATATTGTCCTATCCAAACAAACCATACATCAATGGAAAGCTTTCAGATGTATAATTTTCATTTTTTTTTTAATTGACCATTATGACTGGTTTTGTGGTCCAGAGTCACATTTGTGGATTTATTTATATGTATTTTAGCAATCTACTTGGCCAAGAAGAATATCCGGAAACAAGGAGAGCTTATTGAGTATGAAAAGGTATGTGTGTCAAATGTCAGCGACACCATAGAGAAACAATGTAAGCATGAAGCCATCTGTTGTTCATTTCTCAATCTCTATCTCTGTTAGGAGTGCTATAATGCTTTACATAAACGTATCAACCACACCTGGGATTTTGTTGTGATGCAGGCGAGAGAGCAGCTCAGGTAACTATCCTTTTCCATTACTAAACACACACACACACACACACATGTTGGGTTTACATGTTTTATGGGGACATTCCATAGGCGTAATGGTTTTCATACTGTACAAACCGTACTTTCTATCGCCCTACACCTAAACCTAGCCCTCACAGGAGATTGTGCACACTTTTACTCCCTCAAAAAAACTCATTGTGCATGATTTATAAGCCTGTTTCCTCATGGGGACCTGAGAAATGTCCCCACAAGGTCAAAATCTACTGGTATTCCTATCCTTGTGGGGACATTTGGTCCCCATAACGTGATGAATACCAGGTACACACATACACACACACACACACACACACACACACACACACACACACACACACACACACACACACTCTTAATGCTTCCTTCAATTTATTAAATTAGCCCTGTATGGATTATAAAAAGTATAAAATAAACAAAAACAAACAAAAAAAAGTATAAAAAATAACCATAAATGTATTTTCTAGCACAAAATGGACCTCATTACTTAAAATTACTTAAAAACATTTGTAAATCATTTTAAATCCAGTAAATAATGCTGACAATACCACCAATAGGTAAAACAATAAAAATATATATTTTTTTCTAAACACTTAAATGTAGTAAAAAGCAGAATACTAAAAATGGTACAACAGCAAAAAAAACAATAAATATTTTTATTAACAAAACATTGGCATAAGAGATTCTAACTTTAACTGCTTACTACTTGGAAGAATCTTAACAAACTAGCACCAAGCTTAACTTTTATTAACTTTTTATAATGGTTAAATGAAACTAATGAAATTAGTTTAACTAAAATGAAAGTTTTAACCAAATAAAATATTTAAAAAAATTAATTTTATATTTAAATTAATAATTTTTTGTTAAGTTTTATTTCAACAAGCTGCCAAGAAATCATTTCTCGTTTTCAGTTTACAGTTTTTTACAGACGCTAGGACACATTTCTCAATACTTAGGTCACTTTTGCAAAACTCTTCACACAATTCTCCTAATCGACTTTCAGCTTGGCAAAGCAGTTCATTTCACATTCAAAATGCACTACAACTACCAAAACACTTTATTCAGGTCTCAAATAAACTCATTCTTCCAGAACACTAGCAAAGGTTGACAGCCGACAAACACACTTTGTCACCCACAAAACACTGAGCTAAAAAACACTAACAACACGTAGCATTACACAGTGTTTTCTTGTGTAAAACAAGGACACATCTCTGTTTATAATTGCAATATATGTTACTGGAATGAATCAGACATGATGCAGAATTCATCAATATTTTATGTTGTTTATTTATTTTTATTTGGGTCCATGTTTACATCACAATACAAACCTATTCAGCAGTTATCTCCTTTTGTAATGAAATTGAAAGAGTAACACTTGTGTAGATGTTCATCTACAATGAGAATCAGTTGTGGCTGGTTAAACTGCATTTTTAGATTAGAAATATGTTTCAATAAAATATTGCTGTTGAATTTTGCTGTCTTATTCAGTTTTGCATTATGTTATTGTTTTGAACATAAGTTTAACAGTTTTGAAAACAGTATGTAAGCATGTGCAAAATGTCCTGTACATACAAAGATTTTTGGCAGTTGTTGTGTCTGAGTGAGGAAAGAATTCATGAAATTTGAGAGATGTAGTCATTGAATGCATTTTGTGCCAAAACAATGATAATTGATCCTCAGTTTAGCCCACATAGACTTCTGTTGTGCTCACTGTGTGAAGAGTTTTGCAAAAGTGACCTAAGTATTGAGAAATGTGTCCTAGCGTCTGTAAAAAACTGTAACTTGATGTGCCAAAAAACGAAAACAGAAATAAAATAAATAAAAACTGTTAAAAAAAAAACATACTAAAAAAAAAACTAATAAAAGGACAAAAACCCATAGCAAAAACATTAAATTAAATTAAGGAGAAAATGGAAATACAATATAATTTATATAATTTATAATACAAAAATCTGTAATGGCTGCCTTCACTGTTGCACAGTACTCCTTCACAATTTAAGCAATTTTGTCATAGCATACAAATCATTTATATGGCTCTAAATGTTTTAAACTCAAGTTTTGTGCACTAGTAAATATTAATCATGTTTTTGATGGTTATAAAAAATATATATTTTCTGAGGGTTGTTGTCTAGAGTTTCTTGGATTTTTTATGCTCATTTTCTTGTGTTAAAGGGCATCAAAACAGCGTCGGAAAGCAGATCGTATAGTGCTGGAGTGTCAGGAACAAGCTTACTGGCTAGTGAACAGACCTCCTGTAAGTACTGAACACTATCCACCTTATTTTTCAACACAGAAGTAAGCCTTTTTCTGTGAGTTTGCGCAAGATGTAGGGAAATAATGAAAAGAATAACAGTGCAGTAAATGGTAAAACTGTTTGCACTACAAACCACTGTGTTCATAATTACATTTTACAGACGCTAGGACACATTTCTCAATACTTAGGTCACTTTTGCAAAACTCTTCACACAGTGAGCACAACAGAAGTCTATGTGGGCTAAACTGAGGATCAGTTATCATTGTTTTGGCACAAAATGCATTCTATGACTACTGTACGTACAGGACATTTTGCACATGCTTACATACTGTTTTCAAAACTGTTAAACTTATGTTCAAAACAATAACATAATGCAAAACTGAATAAGACAGCAAAATTCAACAGCAATATTTTATTGAAACATATTTCAAATCTAAAAATGCGAGTAGATTAGCATTACTATTGTATCTGTATCAGTGGATGGTGTGTATACAAATTCTTGTATTTTGGAATTACTTAGTGCAAAAAAATAAAAATAAATAAACAACATAAAATATTGACGAATTCTGCATCATGTCTGATTCATTCCAGTAACATATATTGCAGTTATAAACAATATATATTGCAATTATAAACAGAGATGTGTCCTTGTTTTACACAAGAAAACACTGTGTAATGCTACGTGTTGTTAGTGTTTTTTAGCTCATTGTTTTGTGGGTGACAAAGTGTGTTTGTCGACTGTCAACCTTTGCTAGTGTTCTGGAAGAGTGAGTTTATTTGAGACCTGAATAAAGTGTTTTGGTAGTTGTAGTGCATTTTGAATGTGAAATGAACTGCTTTGCCAAGCTGAAAGTCGATTAGGAGAATTGTGTGAAGAGTTTTGCAAAAGTGACCTAAGTATTGAGAAATGTGTCCTAGCGTCTGTAAAAAACTGTAAGATAATACATTAAAATAATATGGTAGGACACACTAGTTTGCAATAGCGAACAGCAGCAAAAAGAGCTGTTTTGTACGACTAAAAATAGCTGGAAATGGATGAGACCAAAAGCCTTGCAAATACAAATTTCCTCTTATGGGAAAAATAAGGTAACTCTAACAAAAAAATACCATGCCAATTACACCATGGTATTCTTTGAAGTATATTGGAGTACCATAGTATAGCAATCTTTGTCAGTACATAAATTAAAGTAACATCCTGCTTATTTTAGAAAGTATTTCCTTTGAAAAGTCTGATATAGAAATTCAAAGCATGTCAAATGCATTAGTCAGTGTATGATGCTTAAGCAGCGACAGCATCTGTGCCCATTTGACACGTGCATTCATATCTGTACCAAGCTTCTGCTTATGAAATATTCAGCCAGTCAGTTAAAAGCATTGCAAAGCAGGGAAAAAAGGGGGAAGGGGGAAGGGGGAAGGGGAAACGGGAAAGAGTCAGAGGAGAACGGGAGAAAGGGAGGGCAGATACTGGCAGAAGAAAAGGAGAAATAGAGTGGAACACATTGGTGCATTTAAAACACACTCACACATGAGTGCAAAGAATATATGCATTGCTTAACATGAGCTTAAATGTCTGGATGGATGAAATAATAGTATAGTCAACCAGAAGAGCTATGTGTGTGCTGGTGTATCTCTAATGGTTCCGTCTTTTAGCTGAGCGCTTAAGCAGATATTTTATTACTAAGTGACTATGTGTGTTTTAGTCTGTGTGTGAGACTGGACATTAGTGTACTGTGTGTGTGTGTGTGTGTGTGTGTGTGTGTGTGTGTGTGTGTGTGTGTGTGAGATACTCTGCACTCCAGCACAAGGGCATTTTATCAAGGAATCCAGCTGATGATTTAATCTGGGGTGGATTTAGAGACCATTTCATTCCTATATTGTCACTGTGTGTGTGTGTGTGTGTGTGTGTGTGTGTGTGTGTGTGTGTGATGTTTTGCCTCCGTGAAAATGCTGTAAATCCACCTGCCAGACATTACAGTGATTTGGGTTAGTTTGAAAGCCTGGAGATAAGACTCAATATATTTTTCAAATATATTTATAGTGAATCCTATGGACAATAACATACATATCTTCTATAATGAACATACTTTGAATTTTTTTAATTTCTATTTAATAATTTATTTTTTGAGGAGAAATTCAAAAAATCAAGGTTTTGTATTTGTTCTCAGATTGTAAATTAATAAAAAAGATAAAAAGAGTGCCAAAATAATTACAAGAAGTACCTTTAATTAAACATGACATTAAGTAGAAAGACTGAAGTAGTATTGTTATGAGAAACTTAAAAAAAAACTTCTTTTTTTTTTAAGTGTAGGTTGAATTCAATGCTGCATAGGAAGTCCTTTATGGACTATAAAACAGGAAGTAATATCACAGAAAGGAGGACGGGTGGCAGGTTAGGTTCAGGTTTGCATGAAAGCATAACCTCAAAAAAAAAAGCTTATAAACATTTTATAATGTTTATAATTAAGGAATATTTGAAAAAAAATATTGTATATGTATTTGACAATAACGATTTGGACATTATGCTAAGTAAGAAGTATTCCAGGTCTAAGGAATTTTTGTCAGTTTTTTACTTTGTTACAGTAAAAGCTTTTGTAAAAATGGTATATAAATTCTTCATTTGATATCATCATGAATCTGATCACATTTAAGATCTTTATACGACCAGTCAAAAGTTCAGACAGTACTAAGATTTGTAATGTTTTTTGAAGAAGTCTCTTTTGCTCACAAAGCCTGCATTTATTTGAATCAAAGTACTGTCAGGGGTGCGTGCAGGATTAGACGAGACGATATATACAAAATACAATATATTTAATATAAATCTCCAAATGGAACAAGGCAGGAACATTCACACACATCTATTTCACAAAAGGACCGACAAAGAACTGAACTCAAACACAGACTCTTAAAGACAGACTAATTAACAAACACAGGTGACACAGATGACTAATAATTACAAGGACAGGTGCAGGGAATCACAATGACGAAGGGCTAAACCAAATGACAGATCAACGGGGGGGGAAGACAAATGGGAAAAACCAAAGACAAAACAGACATAACTCTGACATTACGCCCCCCTCTGGAAAGGCGCGTCCTCGCGCCGTGGAAAAAAGAAAAAAACGAGAGGGGCGGAAAAACCAGGAAACCAGAGTCACTGAAGGAGGGGGTTCCGGCGGAGGACGCAACCCCCGGAGGAGGACCAGAACAAAAGTCCAAAGGGCAAAAAAGACAGTCCAAGGGGGCGACAACGGTGGGAGGAGCCAGGGAGAACACAGGAGGGACCTGAAGCAGGAGAGCAGGACCCAGATCGCAGCCAGGATGACAGCCCATGGTGGAGCCGACGGAGGGAGGAGCCATGGTGGAGGGAGGGCCGCCGACTCCAGGGGTCCGACCGACAGAGCAGCTGGCAGAGGAACCCGAGGCGGAGATGGAGAGCCGACGGACCAGGGCGACACCGCGGAACCGGAGGGCCAAGGTGGAACAGGAGGCTCTGGCGGCCGAGGCGGAGGCGGAGGTCCGTGGCGGAGCCGGAGCGACAGAGGACGAAGGCGACGCTGACGGGAAGGAGGAGCCTGACAGAGCCGGAGGGATAGATGGAAGAGGCGAAGCCAGAGGAGTGGAGTCCCGAGGCGGCGGATGGTCGACGACTGACCAAGGTGGAGCCGGAAGGACGATGGAGCCCGGTGGAGCTGGTGGACCGACGGGCGACAGTGGAGCTGAGGGCGTAGAGAGCCGTGGTGGAACCGCAGGGTCGGAGGGCCGAGGTGGAGATCCGGGCTCAGAGGCTGGAGGCGGAGCTGAGGGATCCTCCAGCCATGCCCCCGATGTGAGTTGGCATCCCTGCGGCGAGCCCACTGCATAGATGGTGGGCTGAGGGTGAGCAAGGGGACTGGCAGATGAACTCCGGGACTCTGGACAGCTGGACGGAACCAGCGGGGACTCAGGACGGCTGGGCAGAACCAGCGGGGACCAGGCAGATTCAGATAGAAGAGGGCGGGTGGGAGGGAAGTTCATGCCAGCCAGTGGCTCAGTGACAAAGTCTATTAAGTCAAACGATTTATAATCCAAAACTTCGGAAAAGTCAATAAGGTCCCCAGAGTTCTCCATCTCACCCCCAGCGGTGTTGCAGTGGGCAGGGCTCTCCATTTCCCTCACTTGCTCCACGTCGCAATCCACCGGCACAGATGTAGAATCCGGCTCACGCACCTGATCAGCCGGAGAGGGCTCTGGCTCTGTCGCTCGCGGCTCTAGTCCCTCATCCGCGGTGCGCTCGGGTTCATGCTCTGCATGTCGGGGTGATGGTTGGCTGCTCTCTGGGTCATGAGTGGGGCTGACGTCCTCCTCGACAAAACCGACAGTCCAGGAAGATCCACAGGACGCCAGCACCCACTCGATGTATCCAGCAAGGCTCTCTCGAGGACCCTCCCCGGACAGCTGCGTCTTGATGTTTTCATTTAATCCATTGCGGAAGAACGTGCACAAGCAGCTGTCCGGGTAATGAGTAGATGGGACGAGGAACAGAAAGTCTCTGATGTGGTCCTCGAGAGAGCGTTTCCCCTGCTTCAGGAGGATAATGAACACGTTGGGGTCATCCATGAGGGAAAAAAAAATAAAACACTGATACAAAAAACGGAAAATAAACGCAGGGAGAGGTGCCGGGTAAACTGTTATAGGTCGGTCCTTATGTCAGGGGTGCGTGCAGGATTAGACGAGACGATAGACGATATATACAAAATACAATATATTTAATATAAATCTCCAAATGGAACAAGGCAGGAACAAGGCAAGAACATTCACACACACATCTATTTCACAAAAGGACCGACAAAGAACTGAACTCAAACACAGACTCTTAAAGACAGACTAATTAACAAACACAGGTGACACAGATGACTAATAATTACAAGGACAGGTGCAGGGAATCACAATGACGAAGGGCTAAACCAAATGACAGATCAACGGGGGGAAGACAAATGGGAAAAACCAAAGACAAAACAGACATAACTCTGACAAGTACAGCGAAAACAGTAAAATTCTGAAATATTTTTACTATTTAAAATGTATTTCATGTGATTTCAGAGCTGAATTTTTATCATCATTACTCCATGATCCTTTAGAAATAATTTTACTATTCTGATTTGCTGCTCAAAAACAGTTATTATTATTATTATTATTATGTTGAAAACAGCTGAGTAGAATTTTTAAGGTTTCTTAGATGAATAGAAAGTTCAGAAGAACAGCATTTATCTGAAATAGAAATCTTTTGTTACATTATACATCTTTATCATCACTTTTGATCAATTTAAAGCATCCTTGGTAAATAGAAGTATTCATTTCCAGAATTTCTTTTAATGGTATATTGCATAATGTTACAAAAGCTTTTTATTTCAGAAAAATGCTGATCTTTAGATCTTTCTATTCATCAAAAAATCCCGAACAAATGTGCTTAACTGTTTTAATTATTGATAATAAATGTTTCTTGAACAGCAAAACAGCTTATTAGAATGATTTCGGAAGGTTCATGTGACATTGAAGACTGTAGCAATGATGCTGAAAATTTAGCTTTGATCAGAGGAATAAATTACTTTTTAAAATATATTAAAATAGAAAGTAGTTATTTTAAATAGTAAAAATATTTATTTTTATTACTGCTTTTGCTGTACTTTGGATCAAATAAACGCAGACGTAAAAAAAATTTACTGAACAAAAACTTTTGACTGGTAGTGTGCATGCGTTTGATCGTAAACATCTTACTTTGTTATTGACCTGTATATCTCTTTTTGACCTCATTTTCAGCCTGGGACGCTGGACGGTATAGATAATGGACCGGAGAGAAAAACCATGAACACACGAGTGCAGCTGGTCAGTGAACTGATCACCACAACACAACTAACCACATCCACAACAACACATAATCCACAGAGACACATCAAGTTTCAAAAATATATGAATAAACATTCACAGCAGAATCTTCATGTTCAAACATCATCTATAGCTTTTTTCTCTTTATTTCTGTTTTATCATGCATCCTTGTTCAAGTAAGTAAACTGCCTCATTTTCTGCCATCATTTCATTCCACTGCAAGGTCAAAAAGTTCAGTGATTTAGTTTAGTTTTAATAGCAACTCTTTTAGGAAAGCTAATAAATGTTGATATTTTGTCATTGTAAATTTCAGAAAAGAATGCAGAATTTTACAAAAAAGAGGTGAGTATTTTGAATGACAGGTGTCTTATTTGTCTTATATTAACATTGACATATAATATTAACATTCAAAAAATATATTTAAATAGAGAACCTTTTTTCTGTTGTGACCATATTTCACAGTTTTTGCTGTATTTTAGATTAAATAAGTTGGTGAATATAGGAGACTTAAAAAATATTCTTTTTACCACAAAATAGAGAAAAGCATTAAAACAAAATGATTCTAATTCGGTATTAGATATTAAAAACTTAATATTTCTTTGTGAAAAGTATTTTTAGCTGACTATGCATTATGCTTTACTTATGCAGCACTGTGAAATATAAACATATTTTCTTCCTGTCATGCTTGTTTATGTTTTTGTGGAAAATGGGTTTAGATTGAACATAACAGGATAAGCCTGGCGAGGAATCGCGTAAAGTCCTCCATTTGCCTTGAGAGGTACTAAATGTGTGTTTAAGTGTGTGTGTGTGTGTGTGTGTGTGTGTGTGTGTGTGTGTGTGTGTGTGTGTGTGTGTGTGTGTGTGTGTGTGTGTGTGTGTGTGTGTGTGTGTGTGTGTCTTTACCAAAGTCTCAGTCTCCAGGCTAGAGCTAATGGACTGTCCTCAAAGTATCTTTTAAAATGAACTCTTACCATAACCCTTTGTGAGGACCTTACATGTTTGTGTGTGTGTAGTTACGTTAAGTACTGTGAGCAGTACCAGCACCATGACCCCATAATGCAAGGATGTCTTCCCAGCAACCCCTGGATCACAGATGACATCATGTTTTGGAACATAAACTCTGAAACGTGAGTCACATGAACACACACGTATAACCATTTTAAACTAAAGTACACCCCAAGGTCAGTAATTGCTCTGTATGCCTGTGTTTTCCTGAAATAGAGCTGCTGTGCCGACTAAACTGCGAGTGGAGTGCTGGAGCTTCAGCTTCATGGAGCTGCTGAACGACCCAATGGGAAGAAAAGAGTTTCTCACTTACTTGGAGAAAGAATTCAGTGGTACACACACACACACACACACACACACACACACACACACACACACACACACACACACACACACACACACACACACACACACACACACACACACATGTTGGGTTTACATGTTTTATGGGGACATTCCATAGGCGTAATGGTTTTTATACTGTACAAACCGTACTTTCTATCACCCTACACCTACCCTACACCTAAACTTAGCCCTCACATGAGATTGTGCATACTTTTACTTCCTCAAAAAAACTCATTGTGCATGATTTATAAGCCTGTTTCCTCATGGGGACCTGAGAAATGTCCCCACAAGGTCAAAATCTACTGGTATTCCTATCCTTGTGGGGACATTTGGTCCCCACAACGTGATGAATACCAGGTACACACATACACACACACACACACACACACACACACACACACACACTCACACAGATTTTATTTTAAAGGGGTCATCGGATGCCCATTTTCCACAAGTTCATATGATTCTTTAGGGTCTTAATGAAAAGTCTCTAATATACTTAGTTTAAAATTTCTCAATAGTAGTTTAAAAAAACACCCTTTTACGTTGTCAAAATCAGCTCTGCAAAATATCAGCTTATTTTATCGCATGGGCCCTTTAAATACAAATGAGCTCTGCTCGCCCCGCCCCTCTCTGTTGAGGGATTATGAGCTGTAATGTTTACTTTAGCCGCATATAGCTGCATTTAGCCGCGTTTATCAGCGAAACTTGCCAACAAGCACATGATTAAGAAAGGCCATTTGCAAAGACGCATAAAAAACCCTTATACTCACTTCTACTGTGGGTGAAGCTGCGTCACGAATGATTCACTCGAACATAGACGCATATGTAGATCGGGATCGGCGCTTTCCTTTTAATAACGAAAGTAACGTTGCCCTCTGCCTCTTCAGCAACTCAGATGTCGGGAGTAAATGACGACTGCTATATTCATTATTACATCCAACAACAGAACACCTCAATCGCTCAATCAGAGTCTTCCTCTGCACCTGAGTCCACACAATGGCAATAGCATTCAGACTGTTTCAGCTCGGTGAGGGTGGGGCTAAGGTAAGGCGCTCATGTCAATCAACTGTATTTCGTCACAATGACAAGAATCTGAGAATGACCTGATTTTAAAAAGGGGATATTACTTTTAAAGATTTAAAAAAAGACCACTAGGTGGATTTTTATCATTGTAGGGTGGTTGTGTACACAAACTGCCAACACACATTAATGTTCAAACAACATGGAAAAGTGAGTTTTGCATCTGATGACCCCTTTAAAGTAAAATTTACTGTATGATATCATGAAGTCATATTTGTATGTTGGTTGGTACCATGGTATAGTTATAGTATCAGGTGCTTGAAACATAGTACATAGATACAGTTGCAGTCGGAATTATTCAACCCCCCAGAGACTGCAGTATTTTACAATTACAAGATTTTCTGAAGATCCAGGACTTGATCTACAACAGTTTACTGGCTTATTAAAAGTGATAATGTCAATATATAATGTATTTTTTTTATAATGTTCACAGCTATGTCATATTTATTCAACCCCTATTCAACATTGCTGTTTTTAAGTCACTTATTTTTGTGGTAAAACACAATTATGCCTTTAGAAACTTAATGGGGCTCTTTGCTTACTTTCAGTTTAGGAGCACAGTCAAATTTTTAGGAGCACATTCTAATCAATAATCAAAAAATCAGATTAAAAATGAGCTTGTGTTGATTAGCAAGTTTCGCTGATAAACGCGGCTTAACACGGCTAAATGCTAAAGTAAACATGATGTCTAGTCATTCCATGTCAGAGGGGGCGGGGCTAGCAGAGCTCGTTTGTATTTAAAGGAACATGCAACAGAATAGCTCACTCTAAAAAGGACTGATTTTGACAAGGAAAAAAGAGTATTTTTTACACTACAATTGAGAAATTTTAACCAAAATATGTTATAGACTTCTCATTTAGACCCTAAAGAATCATATAAAATTTCTAAATAAAACAACAGAATAAGAACACGTAGGATAAGAAGTTACCAACCAAATGAAATCACTATTAACAAAATTAATTTGTACTACAGAGGTGGCACAGAAGAACACAAAAGTGGCTTGTAGATGTATTTTCATACAGAGGTGGCATAATTGCAATCAAATTCATAAATGAATGCTGAGATTAATGTTTAAATAAAAAATTTGGAATATAGAAATATTAAATGATTTTAGTTTAGGGGTTGAATATTTTTTATCATGAATGTTTAGAGCCAATTAGATTTTTTTTCATTATTCATCAACTAAAGGTTCTCAGAATTATTCAAATGTGTGTTAATAAACTTTCTCTCATAGTGTACTGATCTGTTTGTTTTCACAAAATTTTGTTCTCTGCAGCATAATGTTTTGCAGGTCAAGGGGTTTGAATCAGTTTGATTGCAACTCTACATAGTATACCCGAGTACTTAATAAATATAGACAGGTAATTGATTTGACCAGTATTTTGTACAAGTATTCCACTGAATCAGTTCAATTTTTGGTTTAATAATAAATGGCGCCATCTGGTTGGGCTTTCTAGAATAACACCCATTTAATGCCATCAAACAACTGCACAACAGCTAATATTTGACTTTTTGTGAAACATAGAACGTAGAATTAAATTTGTTCAAAATCAGTTGTTGTTAAATCAATATCAGCTGGTCTCTAGCACTAAATGATAATCTACATTTATAAATGGTATATACATTAAGGAATACCAATGGAATTGTCCAAAATCGTGGTACCACTGTAGTATTTTTTTTGTTTGAATTCCTCTTTATATAAACATCTTTCATTTTGACCCAGTTCTGAGGAGCGTCCCAAAACTGTCGTTCCCTTCTGTACTTTTGGAGCTTTAATAGATTCCATTTTTATCCTGCTGCACTCTCTGTATATATGAATAATGTAACAATCACGTTTCTCTCTCCCCCGTTCTCTTTCTCATCCCTTCCCTCTCATCATCTTCTTTTGTCCCCTTTTTCTTGCTGTTTCTCTCTTGTTCCCCTTCTTGGTTACTTTCATGTTATTAGCGGAGAACTTGTGTTTCTGGCAGGCCTGTGAGGATGTTCGTCACGGCGAGACCTCAAAAATTCCAGAGAAAGTGGATGAGGTTTACAAGTATGTCCTTAATATTTTATCCATGCAATAATGTTATAAGATTACAAAATATTTATTTATATTTTCAATATGCTGTTCTTTTGAACGTTCTATTCTTCAAAAAGTACTACCTTTGCCATCACATGGACCACAAAAATCATAAGAAGCATGTGTATATTTGTAGCAATAGCCAACAATACATTGTATGGGTCAAAATGATCAATTTTTCTTTTATGCCAAAAAATCATTAGGATATTAAGTAAAGATCATGTTCCATGAAGATATGAAGATTTGTATATGTCCTACTGTAAATATATAAAAACTTATTTTTTGATTAGTAATGTGCATTGCTAAGAACTTTATTTGGACAACTTTAAAGGTGATTTTCTCAATATTTCGATTTTTTTAAATAGTTGTATCTCAGCCAAATATGATCCTATCATAACAAACCATATATCATAGCTTATTTATTCAGTTTTGTATAAATTCAGATGACGTATAAATGACCCTTATGATAGGATTTGTGGTCCCGGGTCACATATATACTATATATACTAAATCAGGAAGTATGTACTATATACACTTCATCAGTGTGCCATATTAATGAAAGTCTCTCGGTATATCTAGTTTGTCTATTATTCATGTGATTAAGTTTTGTTGAACTTTGTAACTTTGTCCAATCTTTCAGGCAGTTCCTGGCTCCTGGTGCAAGTCGCTGGGTGAATATTGACAGCAAGACCATGGAAAAGACCCTGGAAGGACTCAAGCGCCCTCATCGTTTTGTCTTGGATGATGCACAAATGCACATTTACTTCCTCATGAAAAAGGTATAATGTTCAACTTATTGATCAAATGCAAAATGTACATAAATATACATTACCGTTTAAAAATGTGAGTCTCTTATGCACTTTATTTGATCAAAAATATAGTAATATTGTGAAATATTGTTATACACTGTTATCTATTTTAACATGCTTTAAAATGTAAAGCTGAATTTTCAGCATCATTACTCCAGTCTTCAGTGTCACATATTCCTTCAGAAATCATTCTAATATGCTGATTATCAATGTTGAAAACAGTTCTGATTAATATTTCTAAAGTAACCGTGATACATTTTTTGTCTTTATGATGTGAAAAGATGCTTAAAGGATTTGAATATTCTTGTTCATGTTCAATAGATGTCATTTGTGTTTCTTTGTAGGATTCATACCCTCGTTATCTCAAATCTGAACTCTACAAGAACTTACTAGCCAGAGCCGTAGTACCACAGGAGACCAAGAAAAGGTAAAAGCCTAAGACACATAAAACCCATACTGACCAGAGGAAGAGACATCTTAGTGTTTTTCTCTATGTATGGTCCAGTGTTTTCCCGTTCATGCGTCGCCAGCGTCACTCCAGCCCCTCACCTGCCCTCGCCACCCAAACCGGAGAGGAGGATGGGAAGGCAAAGAACTCTAACTCTGTCAAAAGCAATGCTGGAACTGCATCCCGGCTTTAAAGACACACACATTTACTGCTTTTTATTTTGTGCTGTTATGTTACCTAACAGTTGTATATAGCATCTGCATTGCTTTCTGTTGTGCTCTACAAAACAGATAATCTAACTAAAAGTCATTATTTACTAAAAATGCTTGATTCCTCTGTTCACATTTCTCTATATGTGACTCTGGACCATGAACCAGCCATAAGGGTACATTTTAAGTTGAGATTTATACATTAAATAGCTAAATAAATAACCTTTCCATTGATGTATAGTTTGTTAGGATAGGAACATTTGGTCGAGAAACAACTATTTGTAAATCTGGAATCTTAGGGTGCAAAAAAAGTTGTCTTTAAAGTTGTCCAAATGAAGTTCTTAGCAATGCAAAAATTAAGTTTTGATATATTTACGGTAGGAAATTTACAAAATATTTATATAAAAACATGATCTTCGCTTAATATCCTAATTATTTTTGGCATAAAAGAAAAATCGATAATTTTGACCCATACTATGTATCGTTGGCTATTGATAGAAATATAATTGTAGTCCAGGGTCACATATGATATCTTGAAGAAATACAGCTTTTCATGCATTTAAAATATACAATGATGCAGCAATAATACCATCAGATACATCATAATGACACTCTCACAAACTTTTAGCTGTTCTACTACAAATGTGTTTTCTTCAAGTGTAACTTGCCTTTTTCACACAGTTGTCATGTTTTTAATGTATTTATTTGATATAAAGTTTTTCCTTTCTGCTACAAATGTAGTATTGTCACAGTTTATTTACATATATTACCATCATATATTATAAAATGCTTATAAAAGTGTACAGTGCATCTGTAATAAAAATACCGTAAAAACAGTAATATTGTGAAATATTAGTACAATTTATAATACTAGCTTTCCAATTTAATATATTTCCAAATGTAATTTATTTCTGAGGTAGTAAAGCTGGATTTATTCCAGTGTCACATGATTAACCATAAATCATTCTAAAATGCTGACTGTATTTGTTTTTTTGTCATTAAAGATTTAAATTAAAGATTTTTTAAAATGTTGCATAGCATTAGCTAATTTGATGTTAGTATTTAACAAACTATCCACCTTATTCTTTAACAAGCCTATTGGTGAGACTTCCGGTTCATTTGAGCCGCTATTAGAAAATCACGAAAAGAATTACAACCTGCAATAGACTTCTTACATAACACACCAGTGTGTTCATAATTAAGATAATACAAGGTTATGGTCAGACACCAGTTTGCAACATCAAGCAGCAAACATGGCAAAAGTAAAAAAACAAACAAACAAAAAAAACCCGATTTGGACCTATAACAGAGTATTTCTGTGCCGAATACACACTTCCGAGTTTCTTACAAGTTTCGGATAGTTTTTTCTATCGTGGCTCATCATTATGTCCTTAAGGGTGGAACTCCTTGTATGGGCATTTCTCCCTGAAGAGCGTGCCCATACACATCTACTAGCTGGAGAGTTAGAGCACGTCCATCAACGAGCTTCATTCGGCTGCACTGCTGCACGGGATTCACACGGGATTCACTCGGGACCAGTGTCTCTTAAGAAGTGTGGTTTTGGTAGTAAGGCAAAGATAACCTTGTTCAGCTTCCCGAAGAACCAAGCGTTACGTGAACGGGGCAGAAACTAAGTTTTGCAAGTGTGTTTTTTGACGAACGTTTTATAAACATGGCCCAGTTCGACGCTGGATTTGCACATCATTTGATACTGAAAGATGGAGCGGACCCAGCTATAAAATATCCCGGTCATGATTCGGAACTGCAGATGGTAAGTTAAACGGCATCAAATGTAGGGCTGGGCCGATAAACGATATAATATCGAATCGCGATAAAATTTATGTTAATAACGATGATAAGCTCTAGACATTTTTTGCTCGATATGGATTAATCTAAGAGCCAATCATACAGCAGAAATATGCGACAGCGGCCAATCAGCCTGCAACGTGCGTGTGCACGTCAAAGTACAAAGTTCATTTCCTACAGCACTTTGCGAAGCAAACTTACACCAGGACGACAAAAAAAAAAAAGAGAGTGGAAGCAGCGACGAAAGAGAAACTAACCTCGAGTTATTATCCAAAGATGTTGAAGTTGTCGACAAAAAAGGTAGCACGAATTCCGTGAGTGGTTTGACTATCTGAAAAGTGACTCTCAGCTTAGCTGAGAGTTTGGCGCGATTGTTAAAACTGAAACCGAAAGCAAAAAACGCACGCGCATTCAAAAGCAATTTAAATCCCCCTTGTTTAGAGAGTGACTCCGCAATGCGCGCAAATTAGGCTACATGACATATCTAGGCTGTTATCTGCATGTAGGCTATGATAGGTTGTGTATGTCTATAGCTCTGTATCATGCTTGAAATATTCCGTCTCTATTTGCACTTTGAATAATGAGAGAGTAGCCTACTTTGATTCTGGCTGAATTGTCTGCACTTAATACGATTAAGAAAGAGTTGTGTCGTAATTTTTTGATATTTATACCGTAGATTGTTTCAAAATGCAGTGGTTGCCTCTAATTTAAATAGCTCAACCTATAATAGAGAAAATAAACAATTGTGTTAATAATAATAAATAATAAATAAATAAATGTGTTACAAATAATGTTTTTACAATAATTTTATGTTCACATTTTGTACATTTACTCTCATTTACCATACTCTGTCACAATTTTAACAACTTTTTTCATTTATTTTAGGAAGTTATTTTAATTTTTAAGGCCAAACCTGTAATCTGATTTTTGTTAATAAACTATACTTAATAATTTAATTTAATGAATCCTTTAATTTTTGTGGCTTTAGTCATTATTGGGATACTATTTTAAAGCTGGCAACAT
Organism: Garra rufa; assembly: GCF_049309525.1. Lineage (NCBI taxonomy): Eukaryota > Metazoa > Chordata > Actinopteri > Cypriniformes > Cyprinidae > Garra > Garra rufa. The sequence goes on along the minus strand of NC_133366.1, from coordinate 45,725,624 downwards.
CAACAGCTTATATCGAAATATATATCGTCATCGTTCAATATGGGAAAAAATTATCGAGATTAGCTTTTTGCCATATCGCCCAGCCCTAAATGTATGTGTTTTGTTCTGCGCCACGCGCGTTCTCCTCAATCTTCAGCTCCGCCCACGGCGCGCCTCCAAGAGCTCGGCTGTTTTCGGAAAGAATCGTAAAGCTGAATCTTTTTTTTTTTAAATATGATAAAACTAAAGACTTTTTGAAGATATGAAGGGTGCAGTACTACTCTAGGTACTCAATATTAACATGAGATTGGGTGAAACAATAATAAGCCATGCTCCAAAGAAGCTGTTTTGTAAAAATGAAAAAAGTGAAAGTGAACCAGTTTTAAATAATCACTGGTTTATTTCTCCATTTATTGGCATATAGAACAGTTTGAGGAAAAAAAAGAGGCTGGAATCAAGAGCACAAATAAAAAGTAACTGAAAAACCAACAAAGAAAGTTGAACATGTAGCTTCATCAACATAAACAAATTCTTTGATTGCACAGCCTCATTCTCAACTCCAAACACAAGTGCATATTTGTGCAATTTACAAGGCCTACCAATGGACACAAACAAGAACAAGGATTGTCATGATAAGCAATATGAAATCAAAACTAAATCCCATAAGAAAGAAGAAAAGGTATTGGGATTCACAGATTTACAAATGGAACTAGTAACATATATCTTTGTTGATCTCATTTTTTTTTCAATATCAATTCCAATACAAAATGAATATAAAACATTGTAAAACATTTGTATAATATCCCAACCATAATTTAACACTACCCTCTCTGGAAAAAAACGAGATGAATTCCCTCGCTGTCAAAGTTAAATGGAAAACCATGACACTGATTTACATACGTTTGAGCTTTAAAGGACAGCTGCAATGTAAATTTAAACCTTAAAACAACGTTCACAGATGCCTCTTCAAGTTTAAACTGGCCTGAGGGTTCAGGAGTACAGTGTTTTGCATATCTATGTAAAGCCTTGACCAATACAGAGGTTCATCTTAAATACATCAGGTCATCATACATCAGATACCCGTCACAAACACACACATCTTTAGCCATTCATACTGCCATACAAGCACAGTTTCACATACTGGCTCAAGCAAGCACAATTTTAAACATGTTTAAAATGTTCTTCCTCTTGGAGCAACATCTCAAGAAAAATTCCAAGGCTTTTAGGGAGAAAGAAGGGAGGTATTTTCTTGTACATTCCTGACAGTGGTATAAATAATAGTGTAAAACAATTTTGGCTATTAAACGAGGAATTATTGTACCTGTTCTCCAGTGTAAGCAAGAAAACAATAATTCAGAGACACAGACAATAGTCCTCTATGGTAATAAAAATGCCCAACATGATCTTTAACATCATAAGTAGGTCAATCTGCTAATTTTCGAATTTTCTGTGCTGATTTTGAAAGAAAATCTCTTATCTTGAAAATCAACTTATTTAAAGAAATATTTCACCCTAAAAAGTAAATTCAGTCTTTCAATGTGGTGCTACTCATAAACCAACTGAAGAAAGTGCCAAATAAACCTAGAAATTAGTAGTGTTTTTTTCTCAAAAGAGATAAAAATGACATTTTGTCCATGAAGAATATGACAAATGCAGTGTTAATTACTGATAAACTGATTCTTTGATATAAACTAAACCTCACAAAAGTGCTTAAAAGAGTAAACTGGGTCAAATGACATTCACTAAGTTGCCTTTCATTATTTTACTTACATTTTTGTCGTTGCTGTTGTTCTTTGTGATCATTCATTTGAAAAGTTAAAAAGTGTAAAAGTATCCTGTTTAAAGGAATAGTTCATTCAAAAATTTAAATTATGGTAATATTTACTCACCCTCATGTCACTCAAATATTTTTTTACCCATGAAACACAAAAGAAGAAGTTTTTGTTTGCCAAAAAGCACCATAGTCATACAATGACTTTGACCAAAACAGACCAAAATCAGTCATTATTCACAGATAGTCTTTACTTGATTGATGTGGTCAAGAATCTCCTCTTGTGTTCCATTGATTTGGTTTAGAATGGCATTAAAAATGACAGCTTTGGGTAAACTATTCCTTTAAGCAGAATGCATGTGTGTACAGTTGTACAACGTGTTTCTTAAAGCTAATCACTAATGTTTGTAAAACTGTAAAAATGCACATTGAAATTTGGTTTGTGCAAATATCGATAGTGGTGTGTTTAGGTGACAGTGTAAAGCTCTACTTTCTCATTTTTACATCTGCTGTAGCTACAGATTTTGTTGGTCCAGCCCCAGGGGGGAACGTGTTTTTCCCGAGGTGGTAAGAGGAAGACCACGCTCGTGGCCACCATGACATGCCATATGGAATGAGTGTAGTAGTAGTTGCTGTCGGTCTGAGCAAAGACGTACACACACACTCCAATCAATGCAGAGACGATGCCCGGAAACAGGAACAGCACCCAGCGGCGCCACAACGGAGGGTAGCATTGATGCCGTTTCACACCTCGATAAACCTGTCGGGTAAGTGAGCAGGATGGGAAATATTTCAAAACTGCTTATCATTACATTAAGACTAAGTCAAGATTATTGTAAGGTTAAATCTGGTAGCATTTAAATTCTCCTGAGAAAACCTTAATGAATTCAAACTGAAAAAAAATGATACACAGTTGAAGTCAAAAGTTTACATACACCTTGCAGAATCTGCAAAATGTTAATTATTTTACCAAAATAAGAGGGACCATACAAAATGCATGTTATTTTTTGTTTAGTATGGACCTGAAAAAGATATTTTACATTAAGATGTTAATATATAGTCCACAAGAGAAAATAATAGCTGAATTTGTAAAAATTACCCCGTTCAAAAGTTTGCATACACTTGAATCTTAATACTGTATTGTTGCCTGAATGATTTCTTTTGTAACGAAGTAACTAAAAAAACTGCCCGCTCAGATCCCACAAATTCTGTGGTTTTTCAGCATTTTTGTGTATTTGAAACCTTTCCAACAATGACTGTATGATTTTGAGATCCATCTTTTCACACTGCGGACAACAGAGGGACTCATATGCAACTATTACAGAAGGTTCAAATGCTCACTGATGCTTCAGAAGGAAACACAGTGCATTCAAATTGAAGATGATGGTAAATTTTACTTTTTTTTCTGTTGGAAAACATGCAAGTATCTTCTGTAGCTTTAGAAGGGCAGTACTAAATGGAAAAAAATATATTTATGCAAAAAAAGATGTACACATCTTTATTCTGTTCAAAAGTTTACAGCCCTTAATGCATCGTGTTTCCTTCTGGAGCATCAGCGAGCGTTTGAACCTTCTGTAATAGTTGCATGTAAGTCCTTCAGTTGCCCTCAGTGTGAAAAACTAGATCTCAAAATTATACAGTCATTGTTGGAAAGGGATCAATCACACAAAAATGCTGAGACATTAAGGATTTTTCTGAAGAACAGCAGGCAGTTTAACTTTTCAGGACAAACAAGGGACTTATTAACAATTATCACTAAACATAAAATAACAGTTGTGGATCATTGTGGTAACAACACAGTATTAAGAATCAAGTGTATGTAAACTTTTGAACGGTGTAATTTTTATAAATTCAACTATTATTTTCTCTTGTGGAATATATGTAAATGTCTTTTATGTGAAATGTCTTATTCAGGTCAGTGCTAAATAAAAAATAACATGCATTTTGTGTGATCCCTATTTTGGTAAAATAACATTTTGCAGATTCTGCAAGGTGTATGTAAATCTTTGATCTCAACTGTATATATATATATATATATATATAAAAATAAAAAATAATGAATAAATAAAATTCTAATGGAAAAGTCCAGCTCACCCAGGAAGTCACCATAATGACCAAAGCAACCAGGACAGGACCTAGAAGGTTCCAAAGCCCCCTGCGGTCCAACTGCATTGCCATAGAAATGACGAGAGTGCCCGCCATAAACAATAGCTGCAATGTAAAAACAACATAAGCTATTAAAACTGACATGCAACATATAATTACTTGTTAAAGTGTTGTGGATACGCATGTAAATTAGTCATATCATGAAAGAATGTTTTCTTGATCTTTTTTTATCTTTATCATTGTAATATATATATAGTTTCAGAACCAAAAACCTTCTTCCCAGTCTAAAAAGACAATCTACTGAAACTAATCTGCAGAAACTGATTGAAATCTGACAATTTGAAGCACGAGAACATTAACAATAGACGGCCCACCTTCTATTCATTCATAAGAAACACTTAATAGTTTGAAGGTGTTTACTAAAGTCTAATATTTCTGAAGAGAAAATGAAAACTGACATAAAATGTACAATTTTGAAGGCAAGAATCCTTGACTAACAGGAGGGAATTATTTAATATAAAAAAGGTATAATGTCTATTGATCAGTTAACAACTTATTCTTCTAATTTATAGATATAATAGCATGATTACACATAATACCTGTAAATAAAAAAAATATTTTACAGGCTTGTGGCTTGTATTGTTTCTAAGTAACAATGTACTTGGTATCCACTATCACATTTCTTTTAAAGAACAAGTAAGTCTAGTTAAACATGCTGTGCTATTTAAGGCTCATTCCACAACAGTTCAAACAGTTCCATTGCAGCTTACTAGGTGATACAGACACTATTTGACATTTTCATGAATGTACTTGAGAGTACATGCATACCATTTAATTGCTACAAATGGCAGCATGCAGAACTTTCAGTTCCATCCTGCTGTTGACTGCTGCTAGGTTGTAATTAGAAGTCAGACACTTCTAAAAATAGTTATTTATAAAACCAATAACAACCAATCTCTAGTTATTAGAAATGCTGTAAACCCTTGTCACAAATGGCAAGACTCCAACACATCTACTATGACTTCTTGAACTGAACTGGACAATGATATCACTGAATTCATTGATGAACTGCCTTTAACTGAAAATTGATTGTTTACAATAATGCATTACTTAGACACTATTGTGCTGTTTAAATACTGTGCAGTTGCTTTGACACAATCTGTATTGTTAAAAGCGCTATCTAAATAAAGGAGACTTGACTTGACTCCATGGTAGATGTGCACATTATTAGTAACAATAATGGCAATTATTAATTAAAATAAAAACATACATAACATAGTACTTACATATTTTACCGGATCCTGCAGCCGTGCCATGCACACAATGGTCACCCACACTGACACGACAGAACCCAAGAAATCACAAAATTGAAGAGTGTCGTAGTCCATGATACACATCACAGTCACACCAGGCTGGTCACAAGCATGATAAAACTGCGAAACACACAATCATTATGGCTACAAAATACATAAAGTGCATTACAAATAAATAGATTATTATTCAAACATAATAGGTCTTTAAAGTTGTGTTTTGGGCCATTATGCTTCGGCACAGTCTCTGTCAAATGAACTAAAACCGAAAGCAAAAATATAGCTTAATCCCTTAATCAAGTGCACTTCATTCGGACGATCAGCTCATGATCCAGTGTTTTCCGCACCTTAGAACGACTCAGTTCACAGTGAATGCAGTGAACTTGTTGATTGCACAGGATGTGAGTTTAGCGCGCATTTGTGAATGCAACGGCCACCAGTTATGCTTTATTTTCACAGCATTTTACTAAATCTGTAGTGAGATGCCTTTTTGTAATTCTGTTTTCACTGAAACTGGAGTTTTCCATCAAAATAAAAGCTCTACTGTCGCTTCCGTCAAAATAAAAGCTGAAGAGTGCAGTATGAATCGCTGACAGTCCAAATTCAAATTTAATCTTTTTCAAGTGTAGAAATGAGGAAAGTAGTATTGTAATTTCCCTACTGTAGTGTAAAGCAAAAATAATATACCTATGAAATATTCATTTTCATTTATTTTACAGTTACAGTTGTTTTACAATATATGGATAATAACTAGGGATGCACCGATATGAATCGGCCGATCATGCTTGCGCGTTTTGTCAGTAAAGCCGGTTCTGTAATCAGCGGTAAATGCCATCAGGTGCGTGATTTCACGTTGAGCCGTATATACTACACACAGCCGTTATGGCTCAACGTGAAATCACGCACCTGATGGCATTTACCGCTGATTACAGAACCGGCTTTACTGACAAAACGCGCAAGAGATCGGCCGATACATATCGGTGCATCCCTAATAATAACACTAATAGAATTTTTTGTTATTATTATATTCTAATTAGTTTGACTTCCTAAAACACCAGTGTAAATGTAATTTAGACTGAGACAGTATATCACAAATAAAAAGAGGGTTGAGTCCCACTTTAAAGTTCAGGTACAAATCAATATACTGACTTTTTTCTGACTTAAGTTTTCTTTAGTTCAGAACATGCGTTAAAGCTCTTAATTTTGAACTTTCAAAGTGCAGATAGAATAATTTTTTTTTTTTTTTACTTCATTTGTCTTTTCTTTTTTAATATCGCAATTATATCATATCGGGTGATTTTGATATTGTCACATTCCTAATAAAAACTCACCGTGGAGAAAATCATGGTAAAGAAGTAGATGGCGGCCTCGACGTGGTAGCCTCTGTAAAGTGCTACTACGATGGGTGGGATGAAGAAAAAGTTACTGAGGGTGAGGAGCAGAGCTGCAGCCATCTGCCGAGAGTAAGACTGCGCTGTCGCTCCATCCGTACAGCCCCATCCCTGCCAACCTGTCAACAGCAAGCAACACAAGAAGACTCAATGTCACAACTCAGTACCATTAATTATTAATGCTTTATAGTCAGTTGTTGATGTGTGTGTGTGTGTGTTAATTTACCTGCTTTGCACACACATGCACCATATAGGTAGCTGTGTGTACGTAGCAATCTGCACTCTCCATACGGCCCACATTCATCAATGCATGCAGTCACACTCACAGACACACCCACTATAGCTGATGCATTCCTGCAGTCGACACTGAAAAAACAACACAGGAACATGAGTAATGCTCACAAGGTGCTTTAAAGTCAACATACTTTAATATCTACTTTAATAGATGTTCCTGTATCAAAAAGTGTACTAAAGTAAATGGTATCAGTGATTAATTCTGATGCACAGTTCATCAGTGTACATCATGTCAAAGAAAAAAGGTTAATATTGATAAAATAAATGAATGTTTCTGGGAAAAACGTTCCAGGATTTTTCTCCATATAGTGGACTTCAATGGGACCCAACAGGGCCAAAGGTCCAATTTGCAGTTTCAATGCAGCTTCCAAGGGCTCTACACAATCCCAGATGAGGAATAAGGGTCTTATGTAGCGAAACAATCTGTCATTTTCATAAAAGATAAAAATGTATATACTTTTTAACCATAAATGCTTATCTTGCAATAGCTCTGTGATGCATGTCTTCACATCGCATAATCACATTGAAAAAGTCAAGCATAATTAGTTCAAAAAGGTAGGGTAAGGCAAAAAACTCCATCTCATGTTCTCCTCCAACTTCACAATCATTTGACATTGTTTTACCTTTTTCATAATTGGTGTTTGACTTTCTTTGCTTTGCAAACACTGGGTCGGTACTGCCACCTATGCCACGCATACATGATTACATAATACTTGCAAGACGAGCATTTGTGGTTAAAACGTATATAAATGTTTTGTTTTTAGAAAATGGCAGATCGTTTCACAAGATAAGACCCTTATTCCTCAGCTGGTGTAGAGGCCATTGAAGATGCACTGAAACAGCAATTTGGACCTTCGACCCATTGGGTCCCATTGAAGTCCATTATATGGAGAAAAATCCTGGAATGTTTTCCTCAAAAACCTTAATTTCTTTTCAACTGAGTAAAGAAAGACATGAACATCTTGGATGTCATAGGGGTGAGTAATTATCTAGTAATTAACTAATTCTTCAACATTCTGTTAATTCTGTAAATATAGAAATATAATGCATTGTAAATGACGTTTAATCTCAAAACTCGACACAAAAAAACAACCGGACTGTCTGCAGTCATACAATATAAATGTATAGTGTCTATCGTACTATGTGTGCTAGTACTGCACTGACCTGTCATTGCACACGGTCTGAAGGCTGAGGTACCACACTCCTGCGTCTGGAAATGGAATCCTCAACAGAGCCTGTGATTCATTGCTGCTCACGCTCAGAGAATAGCCCTGCATAAGTGCTACATGCACACATATACGCAGAGAGCTTCAAATGTGACATTCAGGAGAATATTATTAAACAGGTATTGCTCTAATATCAACGTGAGACTAACCTGTAGCACAAGTCTGGCTGCGGTTGAGATGAAGTACTGGAGCAGAAGGTGTGAGACATGCTTTGACACGAGCAAATCCACCAACCGGAGAACTCTACGCCACAAACACAAGAATAAAAAAATGTTAAATTTATTACAACACAATATGAGTAAAAAAATACACTGATGCACTGACACAAATTCAATATACTAAGTATCCAATGATTTAAAGTTACTAGGATAACTGGGTCACAGCTCATTATTGATGTCATCATTGTTGTAGTGAATATGCTGCACTCAAATGAAATAAGCCACAAGACGCTGTGATGAAAAGACATGATGCAAAGTGGATGACTCATTCAATCAGATCTGTTTTACAATAATCTTTTTGGATTTTTTTGTGCATGAATTAATTTTTCTTTATTATTCATTCTATTATTTTTTTCCTCACAAAGAAAATGTCCAATGCCCATGAGTACACTACCAGATCTACCACAAGATTTTTAATGTTTTGTTAAAGAAGTCTCTTCTGCGCACCAAGCCTGCATTTATTTGATCCAAAGTACAGCCAAAGCAGTACAATTTTGAAATATTTTTACTATTTAAAATAACCGTTTTATATTTGAATATATTTTAAAATGTAATTGATTCCTGTGATTTCAAAAGTAAATTTTTTGCATCAATACTCCAGTCACATGATCCTTCAGAAATAATACTAATATTATAATTTGCTGCTCAAAAACCATTTACTATTATTATGTATTATTATTATGTTAAAAACAAGTTTTTTCAGGTTTCTTTAATGAATAAAAAAGGTCAGAAGAACATTTATCTGAAATAGAAATCTTACATTATAAATGTCTTTATCATCAATTTAAAGCATCCTTGCTAAATAAAAGTATATATTTCTATAATTCCCCCCACCCCCACACCCCAAAAAAATTATACTGACTTTAAGCTTTTGAATGGTATAGTGTATAATGTTAAAAAAGCTTTTTATTTTAAATAAATTCAGATCTTTGGATTTTTCTATTCATCAAAGAATCCTAAAAAAGTACTCAACTCTTTTAAATATTAATAATAATAATAATAATAATAAAATGTTTCTTGAACAGCAAATCAGAATATTAGAATGATTTCTGAAGGATCATGTGACACTGAACACTGGAGTAATGATGCTAAAAATTCAGATTTGCATCACAGGAATAAATTACATTTTAAAATATATTCAAAGAGAAAACTGTTACTTTAAACTGCAATAATATTTCAAAATTTTACTGTTTTTACTTTATTTCTGATCAAATGCATGCCTTGATGAGCACAAAAGACATCTTTCAAAATCATTCAAAAAACATACAGACTGCAAACTTAGATGGCATCATAGTATATTATATTAAATGCTTACAGTGTTCAAGTGGAGCTGTACGACAAACGTGCCGCCACTATCTCCAGGAGAGTGCTCAAGTGTGACCACAGTTGGAAGGTCTGAGGTCACGGTTAGGTTGCTGCTGGAAACGATGAAGCGTAGTGATAGCACATCCTGTTCATCTCTGAACACTGAAGGGCTTCTCATGCACATTGGCTCAGAGCTGTTAGCACGCAGGCCCGGTTGGTCTCTCATGGAAACGGATGTGTTAGTGAGGCCACCTGAGGTGTTGCTTTGGGGAGCAATGATGGTACGAATGAAGGCTGAGGTGTTGAAATCTGAAGAGACGCTCAAAGGTTTACATCCCACTGTATAGTGAGAGAGGAGAGAAATATGTTTAGGAATCAAGCAAAAAAGTGAAATTAAAATGATAGGTGAATCATAACAGACCTGTGACATTGGCAGAGATGCTGAAAGGTATAGTGGTGTTTGGGTGACTAGTCTCAACCGTAACCAGCAACCAGCTGTTCCATGGGGGGATGAGGACCGAGGCAGAGCAGCTCTCTAACCCTGAACAGTTCTGTTTCACCTCCGAGCCCTGCTTCAAAGTGCTAGAGCCTACAGTGATTGACAGGCCGCAATCATTTCCCAGCTTTACAGAACAGTTCAAGACGAAAACATCCAACCTGGAGGAGAACTCGGGAACAAAGACCCTAAACAGAGAAGATACATAAAAATACTTCAGAATTCAACAAAAACTTAAACATGACATTTTACTATATACACACACACACACACACACACATATATATATATATATATATATATATATATATATTTTTTTTTTTTTTTCTCTAGGGATGACCAATAATTGATCAAATGTGACAGGAAAGACATTTATAATGTTACAGAAGTTTTATTTTTTTAATTTTCTATTCATCAAAGAATCCTGAAAAAATGTATCATGGTTTTCACTAAAAGATTAATCACAACTGTTTTGAACATTAATAATAATAAGAAATGTTTCGTGAGCAGCAAGTAAGCACATCAGAATGTTTTTTGAAGGATCATGTGACACTTAAGACTCATGATGCTGAAAATTCTTTGCAATAAATTATATTTTAGAATATATTCAAATAGAAAACATTTTTTAACAGTTTATTTAATAATATTAATTATTATTAACAAAAAAAGTAACCAACATATATATATTTGACTTCAAGGGTTAGTTCAAAACTTAAAATTCTATAATTATAATTACTCACCCTCATGTTGACCCAAACTCATAAGTCATATTTTTGATGAAATCCAAGAGAAAACAGTTGAATAAAGTGATTATTTTTGTTTTCTTTGAGCACAAAAAGTATTTCCATAGCTTTACAAAATTAAGGTTGAACCACTGATGTCACATGTACTATTTTATCAGTGTCCTTACTACCTTTTTGGCCCTTGACTGTGGTAATTGCTGTCTATGCAGGGTCAGAAAGCTCTTGGGTTTCACCGAAAAAATATCTTAATTTGTCTTCCACAAATTAAGAACCAGGGACTTACGGGTTTGGAACGACATGAGGGTGAGTAATCAATGACAGAATTTTCATTTTTGGGTGAACTATCCCTTTAATACACACACATGAACATAGAACATAGAACATACTTAAACAGGGCTGGATTTGTAGTTAGTGTTTGATTGAGTGGAATGTTGTACTGCAGGATTGGCAGGTCAGCAGCTCTCCTTATAAACATCTGTGCCTGGAATAGGTATGAGCAAGATGGCAGCCCCTAAAAACGAAAGCAACAATCACACATTTAATTCTACTGTTCTGTAAAACATTTTTAAATATATTAAAATAGAACAGTTATTTTAAATTGTAATAATATTTCACAATATTACTGTTTTATTGCATTTTTTTTTATCAAACACATGCAAATTTATTGATCTGGAAAGTTGTCACATTTATTTAAGTATTCCTACACAATATATATACACACCTGCTGCTCAATCTTTCCTTCATCCTTGGGCAGATGAGCAGCAAGGAACCAGTCTCCAGGTTTAGGGTGAGTCACATTGAACAGTGTCACATTGCCGCTCTGTCCACTGGGAATGATCAGCGTCAAGTTGTGAGCAAGAGATGCTGATGTGGAGTTTGGAAAGGCTGTTTCTATGGGGTTGATGACCGGGGGCGCTCCTGCCCTAAAGTGCCTGTTAATGTGCATTAGATGGACAAAAGTCAATGTTAAGTGAAGTAATTAGGAAGCATATTTGTCAATTAGCTGCTTTTATCTACTTTTATAACCAACTATTATAGTGTATAATAGTCCCTGGAGCAACTTAGACTATGAAATGATTTAATAAACTATTTTCTTTAATTTGTTCATGCTTTTTAGCTGCTAAAAGTTTATTTTGTCATCTTTTAGGAGTATATTAGCATATAAACTAAGTTATTTGACTTGTTTATTTGCATGTACTCCTTTGAATAGTTTGCATGTTTTCAAGCTGATTTTAAACAGGTCTCTTGGTAATACAGTACACAATAATCTTGGGGTTCTTAGTTAAAGAGTTCTCATGAGAATCTTTCATTTGTATATGGTCTCTAAGAAGCGATCACTATGAAAGACCTCCAAGGAGATCATTAGAAGTACAAAAGCATCAGCACATATGGAAAATATACATTTTGAATATTTTTACTATTTAAAACAACTGTTTTCTATTTGAATATATTTTAAAATGTAATTTATTCCTGTGATTTCAAAGCTGAATTTTTAGCATCATTACTTCAGTCACATGATCCTTCAGAAATCATTATAATATTCTGATTTGCTGCTATAAAAACATTTATTATTATGTTGAAAACAGCTGAGTAGATTTTTTCTGGTTTCTTTGATACATAGAAAGTTAAGAAGAACAGCTTTTATCTGAAATAGAAATCTTTTGTTACATTACGTCTTCATAATAAATCACTTTTGATCAATTTAAAGCATCCTTGCTAAATGAAATGATCAATTTCTATAATTTCTTTCCCCAAAAAATATACTGACTCCTAAGCCTTTAAATCAGTGGTTCTCAATCCTGGTCCTGGGGGACCCCTGCTCTGCACATTTTGCATGTCTCCCTTATTTAACACACCTGATTGAGATCATCAGCTCATTAGTAGAGATCCATGAACTGAACTAACAAGCTGAAGATCTCAATCAGGTGTGTTAAATAAGAGAGACATGCAAAATGTGCAGAGCAGGGGTCCTCCAGGACCAGGATTGAGAACCACTGCTTTAAATAGTATAGTGTTTAATGTTACAAAAGCTTTTTATTTCAGATAAATGCTGATCGTTGGATCTTTCTATTTAACAAAGAATTCTAAAATAAACGGTACTCAACTGATTTAACTACTGATAATATTAATACTAATAATGTTTCTTAAACAGCAAATCAGCATATTACAATGATTTCTGAAGGATCATGTGACACTGAAGAATAGAATAATGATGCTGAAAATGTGACATTTTGAGTTTCAAAACATTTTTAAAATATGAAACATGCATTATTCACAATAAGATCTATAACATGCATTTAGAAAACAAAAAGGGTACATTTTCATTTCATGCTAACTTGAAATATTTATAAACCATTAGAAACCTTAAAACCCACAGTTGATATTGGACATGCTTTCAGATGGGATTTTAATGGTTACCACAGTAACATAATTCCTGCCAAAATACCATAGCAACGACAGCTATTATTACAACAACTGTAACACCCTGTAAATCTCCTTCAAAATGTGTAAGAGGTTTTAGGATTTAATCACATTCCATATTATCACAGTGTTCAATAATAGCAAGTTATCCAATATTATTATTATTATTTTAATTTAACCATCGGCAAATATGGTTATCATGGTAAAGCTTACAAAAGATTATTCCCAATCTGACAGCACTTCAAACCTAAGGATTATTCACACACGTATGTTTACTGTCATAATTTGACCATACATACACAGTGATGTTTTGGTTGCCACAGTTCAGTCCGGATCCCCGTGAGACCGTGAGCAGCCACCGCACAAGTACCGCATCTTCCGGTACTCTGAAGTGATAGAGCCGAACATTGCCGAACCAGCTGTATTTGGACAACCTCTGAGGCGTTTTAGAGTAGAACCCGTTCAAGTAAGTGAGATCTGGGGGGCAGAGCATGACGTCATGATGGCGTCAGACGTAAACAATCACAATAATCGAAATCCCTTCATTCGCTTCAAACGTATAAATCTCAAGACTTATTTATGCATAAACATGATATATAAATATATACATAAAACAGATTTGCGTCTTATAATGTAAACGTTTAAAATGTTTACGAAAATCCATGCCTATTTTTGTGACACTTGGATAAAGGCGGAAAAACTCCAGTATACATTCATGGCATCGTACAGCTCAGTTATTGCGTTTTATTTAATGCCCATAATGAAATGTCTGAAATGTCACCAGTCGATAAAAAACGTCTATTAAATACCGCAAATGTATCTAAGATATCTAAAACGCTCCCCAAAACTCACCGTTAGCAAAACAGCCAGCGACAGCATACAGTAAAAGGCACAGTGCAAAATACTTTTCCATAATGCAGTCTAGATTCTCCTCAGTCAGCCCATTGTAGTGTTCATCAGATGTCTAAGGATTGTTGTAACACGTTACTTCCTGGTTCAAAACAGAAATACTGGACGTCGGCCTCATACGTATGCATAACTTCCTCTTCGCTGCTGTTTAAGGATTGGGTCATAAATATTACTAAAGATTCGTGTCGTTCTTCCCAGAGGCCGATCGGGTTCTAGTTCCTGGTAATTAATATTCATCACTTTCTAAGGTCTGTCGTAATATTCATAAGGTAAGCCTGAGAAGCAGAAGGATTCCCTGCGGGACGCTTCAGAATGGTTTCCAAGCAACGTCATCAGGGCCTGATTAATATTCATGAGCCAAGTCAAATCACACAAAAGATGTTTAATTTATTTAATTACTAATCTATTTTAGCTACTATTTGGAGCATACAAAAATAATACAAATAAATATATTAACAAATGAGTCATGATATTTAAGATATCCTTTCGGTCATACTGCACCAGCTGCTGGTTTGTTTGTTTGCTTGTTTATTATTAATATTTTTGTTGTTGTTGTTGTTGTTGTTGTTATGTATGCTGCGACTATCATCCACCAGATTTATGGTGACAATGAGAAGTCATGAAAACAGCAACAGTGCTATCTGCTGGTCAAGACCTCATATTGTTATGTTGTTATGTTGCCTCAAAATTTCTTTTTTTATAAATCATTAAAACATCTCACAAACTCTTCAGAAATTCCATTATCTTTCAAATGTATTTTAACTCTTATTACTGGTACAGAAAATAAAATAATCTTATTTTGATTGTATGAATTAAGCTTTTTTTAATATTAGGTTTTTATATATTTTTATGTTTTGTTTTTATTTTGATTTGCAAACTAATCATGACAATATACATTTGAGCAACCTCTTTACTTACACAATTATTTTAGAGTACATCGCAGATCATGCTGAATTCCCATTCTGGCAAACTTTCTTGGTTTTACATGATGATTTACAACCCTTGTTTAGGATAAAAATTTTAGAATGTAACTTTATAAAATTGTAAAATGTTTAATAATTGGTTGTTTTTCATTTAAAGTCAGTGTTCTAAATTTCTCTATATATTATATACATAGTGCCTTGCAAAAGTATTCATACCCCTTCATTTCACGTTTTGTTATGTTGCTGCTTTAAATAACTTTTTTCCCACATCAATCTAGACTCCATACACCATCATGGCAAAGCAAAAAAAACAGATTTGTGACAACTTTGCAGATCAATTCAAATAAAAAAAAAACTGAAGAAAGGACATTGCATAATTATTCATACCATTAATGTGGTACTTAGTTGAAACACCTTTACAGTCTCAAGTCATTTTGGTATGATGTGACAAGCTTTGCACATCTGCATTTGCCAATTATCTGCTATTCTTCTCCTCACCTCATTACCTCTCAAGCTCTGTAAGCTTAAATGGAGGCAGGCAGACATTTTCAGGTTTCTCCAGAAATATTTGATTGTGTTCAAGCTTAGGGTGTGGCTGGGCCACTCACGGATGTTCACAGAGTTGTCTTTAAGGGTCATTGTTGTAAGGTGAACCTTCTGCCCAGTCTGAGGTTCTGAATGTTCTGGACTATAGGCTTTCTATATATTTTGCGATGTTGAGCTTTCCTTCTACTTCCTCGGTCCCTTCCGTTAAAAACAGCCACACAGCATGAGGCTGCAACCACTACACTTTACTTTGGGGATGGTACTGTGCAGGTAATGAGCAGTGCCTGCTTTTCTCCAAACCTGATGTTTGAAATTGAGGTTCATCAGACCAGAAAATCTTGCTTCTCACAATCTGATAGTTCTTTAGGTGCTTTACTGCAAATTCCAATGTCTTCACTGTGGAGAGGATTGAGTCTTACCACACTGCCATAAAGCCCAGATCAGTGGAGTGTTGCAACAATGTTTGTCCTTCTGTAAGTTTCTCCTATCCACATATATGATCATGGAGTTCAACTAGAGTGACCATCAGCTTCTCGGTCACCAATCTAACCAAGACCCTTATCCATCAATTACTTTGTTTGACCAGGAGGCCAGCTCTAGTTGTTGTAACTTGTCCATTTTGGATAATAGAGGCTACATGCTTCTGTGAACCTTCAGTGCAGCAGAATTATTTTTAGCTCAGATATGTGCCTTGACACAATACTACACCTGAGCTCTATACAGGCAGTTTTTTTGACCTCAAGGCTTGGTTTTTGCTCTGTTGTGCATTTTCAGCAGTTAGACCTTTTATTGAGTTTGCCACAGGTTAACTCCACTCAAAGTGCAGTGACATCTACAAGCAATATGAATGCTCCTGAGCTAAATTTCAACTGTCCCAGAATACTTATGCAATGAAATCATTTCAGTTTTTTATTTCTAATAAATTTAAAGTTTTCACAAATCTGTTTTTGAGTTCAAATCATTATGGAGTGCATTGAAAAAAATTGTATGAATATGAACGCAAGGCACTGTTTATAAGGTTTTTGCATTATAAAAACAGTGTAACACACTATTTTTGTAAAATAACAGAAGGACTGTTCTAAATCTTGTAAATCATGTGTAATGTCCACCTGTGGCTGATGGATGGATAAGCCATTACATGCTGTCTGACCAACATGAAGCTACCGTTAAGTGTTCTTGTTCTCTGACATATGTTAGTCCAGATGCTGTGCTCTCTGCTGCTGGTCATTAGCCCTTCTATTGCCCTGCGTCCGGCTCATATTCACTCATGCTGAGCACACGCACGCGCACACACGCGCACGCACACACACACACACACACACACACACACACACACACACACACACACACACACACACACACACACACACACGCACGCACGCACGCACGTTCGCACGCACGCACACACACACACACACACACACACACACACACACACACACACACACACACACACACACACACACAAACACACTAACACACACTCTCTCTCTCTCTCTCTCTCTCTCTCTCTAGACACACACACATACATGTTAAACCCTGCTTTTACTTTACAATATATTCCTCCTGCCACCTCACAGACTTTACTGTTTACCTGGAACTGTATAAAACAATATGAAAGTGGCAGATTTATTGTATGACATTTTGCACACAGTTTATAAATGCACTTTTTTATACATAACCTGCAAAAAAATGTAAACAAACTAGAATGAATTGTTTCTTATGACCTTATTTTTTTTAAACAAATATTGTATACTTTAATTATAATTTGTGACTAGTAACTGCATTTGAATTTTATTTTATTTGAATTTTATTGCAGTTTAAAAAGTTTTGTTAGCTACATAATGAATAATGAATATGAATTAAACTTCAAAAGATGTTTTGAACTACATTAGAAAAAAACTGCTATTGAATAGACATATTTAGGGTAGGAAATTTACAAAATATCTTAATGGAACATGATCTCTATAGCCTGGCTATCACCAGACCACGTTATGACTTCGTCATGATTCGTGGTCTGGGAACCACATGTTCATTTTCTCGTATTTGAGGCGTGGTTTACGAATGCCCAGAGCCGTTTATTGGGCGATACGAATGTCTATCAAATGCGCCTGTGCGTAGCTCATAGCCAATCGTTTCAATTATCCCGGATGACGTATGTAGAGCGAACGCCAAAAGTTGCTCTTTTTTCAAAATAAACTTGCGTTCTAATGTCATTTGTCGCGTCGGGTCGCGCCGCTCGCGTCCAGTGTAGACACGAAAGATAACCAAAGAGTATAGAAGTACCACTCTTTGAGATAACTTTGCGTCTGCTGCCATGCTGGATCCTTCGGTGAGTCGCATAGAAGGCGTCATCGTCTTGCTGCTCCCTCCCCGTTCTGTGATTGGTTCCCTATCTTAGGTGAAAATTAGGTCCATGGTTTCCAGACTGACTAGAAGCGTGAATAAAATCGCGCTGCGCAAGGCAGTATGGGGACACCCAGGCTATGATCTCTACTTAATATCCTAATGATTTTGGCATAAAATAAAAATCGATAACTTTGACCAGTACAATGTATTTTGGGCTATTGCTACAACTCGTGCTACTTAAGACTGGTTTGTAGTCCAGGGTCACATTTGTCTTCATTTTTAATTTTTAACTTACAACACAACTTTTTGTACAATTCAGCCTTTCTTTTATTTCTTTGGAGTTTGCATTAACAACATTTTAGCTACTGTTGCGTCTTGTGCACTTAAATAAACTTTTGATTTGCTTTAGTCTATATAAACGTTAAACATTATAAGGTCAAACGCACCTGACAGAGATCAAAGTAGCATAATGGGGGTCATTTGGCTTGCTTGTCTTTTTAATGGGGTTTTATAAAGGGGCTCATTCAAAAGTCAAAACGGCGTAAGATGCGATTTCACGCCTTTTTAGGTTCATCCTTAAGTGGCCACCAGTACACGATAACAGCTGTGTATCAGCAGGTGTGTATGTACGTCTGTGTGTACGCGCTGAGTCGAACGGACACTTGAGCGTCCCCCGGCAAACGAGACGGCCGCCGCGCTCGCCAGTTTCCGTTCGTCTCTCCGGTTGCTGGGAGCCAAGACAAACTCACGCTCTGTTTGAGCAGAACACAATTACAGACGTGCGCGTAAATATTTGCTCAGAAAACAGACTCCTCATGAGCGATGGGTATAAATGAGCAAACCGCTAATTATCCATAACGCGAAACGGACAGCACGACTTAACCAGCGACATCCATAGACCATTATACGGTAAGAGAGACTCACTGGTCACATTTTAAAGTAGCCTAATAAAAAAAAAAAGCATATTTCTTTCTTTTTTTCTTCATAGAAAAATATTAAAAGCAATAAAATAAGTTATAATACACAGGCTATTAATACAATTATAAATTGTTTAAATATGACAACAATCCGGCATTTATGAAAAATACACTTTTTAAAACTCCTTTTTTTCTGTTTTTTTTTTCTTTTAGAATCTGCAAAATGTATCTGCAGAAGGATCATACAAAATGCATGTTATTTTTTTATTTAATATTGACCTGAATAAGATATTTCACATAAAAGGCGTTTACATATTGTTCACAAGAGAAAATAATGGTTGAATTAATAAAAATGACCTTGTTCAAAAGTTTACATTCACTTGATTCGTAATACTGTGTTGTTATAAATGTTTGTCCTGAACAGTTAAACTGCCCACTGTTCTTCATAAAAATACTTCAGGTCCCACAAATTCTTTGGTTTTTCAGCATTTTTGTGTATTTGAACCCTTTCCAACAAAAACTGTATGATTTTGAGATCCATCTTTTCACACTGAGGACAACTGAGGGACTCATATGCAACTATTAAAGAAGATTAAAATGCTCACCGATGCTCCAGAAGAAAAAGCAATTGATTAAAATCCAGGGGTGTAAACTTTTGAACAGAATGAAGATGTGTACTTGTTTCTTATGCTGCCTAAATATCATATTTTTTTCTTCATTTAAAACTGCCCTTCAGAACCTACAGAAGATACTTACATGTTTCCCAAAAGACAAAATAAGTTAAAAGTCCCCCCCCCCCCCAGACCCTTAATGCTTCATGTTTCTATCTGAATCATTAGTGAGCATTTGAACCTTCTGTAAATGTTGCATTCCTCAGTTGTCCTCAGTGTGAAAAGATGGATCTCAAAATCAAACACTCATTGTAGCAAAGGGTTCAAGTACACAAAAATGCTTAAAAACCAAAGAATTTGTGGGACCTGAAGGATTTTTCTAAACAGTGGGAAGTTTAACCGTTCAGGACAAACACAGGACTCATGAACTATCGCTGAACAAAAAAAAAAAAAAAAACAGCTGTGGATCATTCAGGTAACAACACAGTATTAAGAATCAAGTGTATGTACTAAATAAAAAATAACCAGTATTTTGTATGATCCCTCTTATTTTGATAAAATAATTAACATTTTGCAGATTCTGCAAGGTGTGTGTAAACTTTGGACCTCAACTGTAATTTCCTTCATAGGATGGCAGCAAGTGTTATCAGAACACTGAGTAATCTGGGTTTGGCAAAACCCTTCTCTCCCTGCTTCTTTCCGCCTGAGGATGAGGAGGAGACTGAAGAAGAATATGAAGAGGAGCTGAGAGAGGACAGTTTGGAAGAGGATGCAGTGGCCAGTGAGTCCCAAGAGGAAGAGCCATGGAGTTTTGATTCATCTCCTAATAGCGCTGAGATGACCAATCAGCTCCTGCGGTTTGCTGAACTCATCAGCAGCGATGTCCAGCGCTACTTCGGCCGAAGCCAAGACCCTGATGCCTGTGACATCTATGCAGAGAGACCGTGTCCAAAAGTCGGGGGCCGCCAGCGATACTACGCTGACTTCATCAAAGTTGCATCATCAGGGCAGGCGGAGGAGCCCGAGGCGCTTGGACCCCTGGCAGAGCTCTTTCAAGACGCTCAAAGGAAAGGACGAGGTTTGCCAATGAATCAACGCCGCCTGCCGATCAGCTTCTGGACTGAGCCTTTTGCACAACAGCTTGATGTGTTAGGTGATCCAAACACGCAAGAGAACTTGCTCAGTCTGATCAACACATCAGAGAGCTCCAGCAACATCAACACGTCATTGAGCATGTTCAGTAACACAAGTGTTTGCACCATGACCAGCTCCAGTATCTCAGGGACTCTCAGCAGCTCAAGCACCCCAGACTTCAGTGATTTACTTGCTCACTGGGCCATGGACAGAGAGAATCCCAATGAATTCAGCTGTGACTATCCCCTTTCATAATTAATCAGCCTGTCTTCTACACTGCAAAATATCATGTTGTTCATTTGTACTGAATGCTTTTCTTTTTGTTTTTAATGTTCATCTTGTTTTTCAGTTTTTCAGTGACATTTTTTAAAAAGTGCATTTTATCATGTTCCATTCTCAGTTGTTTTATTTATTTAGGTTTTTTTTTTCTACCTGCTGTTTTTTGCTAGTGTATTTAGTACTGCTTTTTTATTTGAAATATTACCCATTACTACAGGTTCTTTTCTTCAAGTGTATGTATATTTTGCTAAAAAAAGATGTATGCAACAATGTGCTATTAAAATACTCAGTTTGTAATTAATAATGCTTCTGATTCCTTACACATTTATGAGGCAGAAATAAGGAATGATGTATAGTTGGGTCACTAAATAAATTGCAACAACAAAACCCCAATGTGACCAATTGTGAACCCAATGAAACTTGCAAAGAAGGAAATTGCTTAACTGGAGTTATGGTTATGGTCAAATGAAAAATCATGAAGGAACAAGAAAAAAAAAAAAAAACATTTATTGCAAAAATGTAGCTGAAAATTATGAAAGCCCGTTTCCGCCACTGAATATCTTTTTTTTTAAAGGTAATTGCAACTTTTTATCTCACAATTCTGACCTCTTTTTTTCAGAATTGCATGATACAAACTCACAATTCAGATTTTTTTCAGACTTGAGATATAAAAACTTGCAACTGTGTTATAAAGTCGGAATTGTGAAGCATAAACTCACAATTTTGAGAAATTAAGTTGCAAAAAGTTCATATCTCGTAATTGTGACTTTTATATATTTTTTCCCTAACAGAATTGGACTTTATAGCTTGTTATTCTGACTTAATATCTTGCAACTGTAAATTTATATCCCACTATTCTGACTTTATAACTCGCAATTGTGAGTTTATCATGCAATTCTCACTTTATAATTTGCAATTCGGAGAAAAAAAGTCAGAATTCGGAGTTTATATCTCTTACTTCATTTCTCGGAATTGAGAGTTTTTATCTTGCAATTCTGACTTTATAACTCACAATTGTGAATTTGTATCTCACAATTCAGAGAAAAATAAGTCATAACTGCAAGAAAAAAAGTCAGAATTGCAATATATAAATTCGTAATTGCAAGAAAAAGTCAGAATTGTGAGAGAAAAAAAATCAGAATTGCGAGATAAAAACTTTATTCTTGCAATTCCAAGTTCTCACAATTCTTACTTAATTTCTCGCAGTTGTGAGTTTATATCCAGTGATTCCGAATTTTTAACTTGCAATTCCGAGTTTACATCATGCAATCATGAGGAAAAGGGTTTATATTGCAATTCTGACTTTAGAACTCACAATTGACCATATGCACAGATTACTTCCTTGTTTAGTCAAGCCAGCTAAGTCATTTCCGGTCAACTGTACTCTGCCGTAATATGAGCGTACTTTGTTCGTTTTCTCTACATAATCGATTCACAATCGAAGAAAAGTGTTGTTTGTCTAAGAGGACCAAACGTCCATGTATACCGTTTCAAGAATGACAAATGCCAGTTTAAAAAAATTCGCCAGTAAATCGGCTAAATATGCACGAGTCATTGCTATGATTGACAGTAATAACCGGACCAAACAGCTGACAAACTGATGTCAAAAAAGAGCTTAAATGATTCAGACTAAATTCAGATATCAAAACTACAGCAGTAACAAGTTTGTGTTGGTTAAATATAGGCTATTTGATATATTTTACAGTTCAAGATAAAACTTAAAAGATGTAGTTATTCAATTTAATAAAATATTTAAAATTCCTATCGATTCATAATTAGTGCATTTTTTAATTATTATACCATAAATATTTAATGTGTTTGTAGTGAACTATATATTAGTATTTACATAATTCACCCTTATAGGCTGTTTGTGTGTGAGCTTAATGACTTTCTGCACTTGCTATACTATAAAAGTAAAAGGTAAAAGTACTACAATTTATTATACTAGTATTTTATAATAAATCGAAAGCAAGACGTCTTGAAAAATATAGGGAGAGACGGCTGCATAATAAATAATCCTATGCTGCCATCTATTGGTTATATGGGGTAATTTCATATTATTTTAGCCAAAAATAGACGTTGTTTTCCGTGTAGTCATTTTTTCCGATGCCCTTTTTATGAATGAAAAGTGAGTCCTTGAAGTACATTTTATTTCACAGCTGTAGAGTTAGAAAATAATAAAGGCTTTGAAATATTGGAAGATTTAAAAAATGTGTTCATGACTACAAAGGCAAGTTAGTGATTATCAAGAATACGATTAAGATGTCCTTGAAGAGAAATATGATAGCTGGCTAACGTTAGCCTAAACACGTTATGATAGTGTTTAGCTGTCAGCATTTAAATGTACAACTATGCAGATACGGTAAGTATGAGATTACCAGGCGCCGCATTTAAATTATATGTTGTTAAATAATATGAAACTGAATGTTCATGCCGCTAACATTGTTTATAATGTTGCAATTATAATTTTTCTCAGTTTCTGATAAGAACGAGGCACTAGATCAGTCTCAAGAGTGTCCACCTAATATATAGCACATATAAAATGAGCTTCAACGGAAGTTTACGAGCTGGCTTATCTTTATGCGGAAGTTCTAAAGAACGCTCCGTGCATAAGGTCAATTGCGATTTTCTATCTCACAATTCGGAGAAAAAAAGCCAGAATTGCGAGATATAAACAAATTGCAAAAAAAGTTTTTATCTCACAATTTTAATTTCTGAATTAATTTCTATATTTATATCCCGCTTTTCTGACTTTATAACTCGCATTTGTGAGTTTATATCATGCAAGTCTGACTTTATAACTTGCAATTCTGAGTAACTCACAATTGTTTATATCAATTAAAAATTAAGTTTTTATATATTTAAGGTGGCAAATGTACAAAACATCTTCATGGAACATGATCTTTACTTAATATCCTAATGATTTTTAGCATAAAAGAAAAATCGATAATTTTGACCTATACATTGTATTTTTGGCTATTGCTACAAATATACCTGTGCTACTTAAGACTGGTTTTGTGGTCCAGGGTCACATTTAGTAATTACAAAAAAACAAAAGAAAGAAAAATTAAAGTGAAAACAGAAAATATAAAAAAATATTCAATATCTAAATATGAACTATAACTATACAACTATAATAGTATATCAATAATACTAAAAAAACACTGCCTGTAGTCAGTCATACAGAATCAAGTACTCCAGACAATTCCAGCAATGAACATTCACATTCATGTTCATTATACATAGTTACATACACTTTTAAACAATAGAAGAATGAAAGAAAATACAATGATAGGCACTTGGTAAACTGGTTTCAACACATTTCCTGGTAATAAGGATCTGAATCTGCTTTGTCATACTACATGCACAAAACACACTGAGCTAAATGTCTGTCAATTTTTGTCCACATACACAGGCTGTTAAGCTGAATAATTTACAGTGAGTGGAACATTAGTGCATGTCCCTCTCTATAATTTCATCATTTGTTTAAAAAGCACATGTGTGCATGTAGATCTTCTTTTCTATTCTCTGAGTGCTTACGTGTCTGAGCAGAACGAACTCACTAGTGGCACGTGGGCAGAAAAGCCAGATATGGACACGTGGTTTAGTCATTGCTGATTCACACACACTGATTGTGTATAACTTCCAACAACACATATTCTTTATACTACTCATTTTGTCAATTGGACACTATAGTTAAGATGAAGCAAGCAATAAAGCTATAGTAGAATACTAGGAGATGTTATTATATTTGCTTGTAATCTGATGCTAATTTTCCACTCTCCAACGGCTCGCTGTCAGAGCACATGTGAAGTGGCAAATAAGACCAGTAGATTTGCACCACGCAGGCTTTACAATGATTCGTCAGCGCCCGTGGTCTCTTATCAGCACCACAAAACCAAACAGCAGCATGTTACAGCTCATTTCAGCACTCTTCCTCTTTAGGCCCCTGAACTGATCGATCATGAGGTTTCTACACATCCTGGCTTTCACCCTCTTGCTCTGTGGCCTGTGTGTGAGGGCAGAGGAGGAAACAGCTGAGGACAAAGTAGAGGAAAAAGTAGAGGAAGAAGTTGAGGACAGCCCTGCAGAAGACGAAGAACCAGAGAAACCAGAAAAGACAGAAGAAATTACAGAAGAGAATAACATTTTGGTCCTTCATAGTGTCAATTTTGATAGGGCTCTAAGTGAGAACAAGTACCTGCTTGTGGAGTTTTGTAAGTATGAATTTCCTTTGAAATATGTGACCCTGGACCACAAAACCAGTCATAAGGTTAAATTTTACAAAACTGAGATGTATACATCATATGAAAGCTCAATAAATAAGCTTTCTATTGATGTATGGTTTGTTAGGATAGGACAATATTTGGCCGAGATACATCTATTTGAAAATCTGGAATCTGAGGGTGCAAAAAAATCAAAATGCTGAGAAAATCACCTTTAAAGTTCTTCAAATTAAGTTCTTAACAATGCATATTACTAATCAAAAATTACATTTTTATATATTTATAGTAGGAATTTTACAAAAAATCTTAATGGAACATGATCTTTACTTAATTTCCTAATGATTTTTGGCATAAAAGAAAAATAAATCATTTTGACCCATACAATGTATTTTTGGCTATTGCTACAAATATACCCCAGCGACTTAAGACTGGTTTTGTGGTCCAGGGTCACATATATGAATAATTGTATAATTAATGCAAGAAAACAATCTTACAATATTTTTTCACTACAATGTGTGCTCAAAATGAGAGAAAAGGGTGTCCCTTTCATATAAAAACTATTTGTATATTCAGTTGCATGCATTTAAACTATCCTATCCCTAAGCAGCACAAGTTCAAAGATTGCTAACATTTGTTTGACACATCATCCATTGGGAGCACACCTGTTATTTCTCCCACGCTTGTAAGGAGGGCCAGTTATGTTACAATGTGTATAATACTACTGCTATTGCAGTAAAATGTTAGATAACAAAGAAAAAATACTGACATTATCAATGTAAACATTTATGCAAATGCATTTTGAAGCCTAACTGGTATTTAATTGTGAATTACATGCTCTGAACCTAAAATATACGGCTTAGTTGTAACACGTTTATTCTTGTAATATTTCAGTATTAAACTATTTTGGTGTATGTACACTACCAGTTTAAACAGTAAGATTTTTAATCTTCATATTTTTTTTTTATTATTCTGATTTGCTGCTCAAAAAAATGTATTACTATTATTATTATTATTATTATTATTATGTTGAAAATACCTGAATAGATTTTTTCATCTTTCTTTGATTAATAGAAAGTAATAAAACTTGGTAACATATGTCTTTATCATCACTTTTGATTAATTTAAAGCATCCTTGTTAAATAAAAGTATTAATTTATATAATTGAATAATAATAATAATAATAATAATAAATGTTTCTTGAACAGCAAATCAGCATACTCTATTAGAATGAAGGATCATGTGACACTGAAGACTGGCGTAATGATGCTGAAAATTTAGCTTTGATCACAGAAATAAATTACATTTTAAAATATAATCAAATAGAAAACAGTTGTTTTAAATAGTTTGGATCAAATAAATACAGGCAAGTAAGCAGCAAAGACATTAAAATCGAACTGTTGGAAAAAGACTTGACTCGTAGTGTACAGTACATTCAAAAGTTTGTGATCGGTAAGATTTGTATTAAATATTATTATAACAACAACTGATTTAATATATTTTAAAATATAATTTATTCATATGACAGCAGATAATACTGCAGTCTTTTGTGTCACATGACCTTTCAGAAATCATTCATGTTGATTTCTCTCAAGATCCTCAAGATACATTTTCTATGATTATCAGTGTTTTTGAGGATTTGTTAAATAGAAAGTTTAAAAGCATTTGAACAATTTATAAAACTATATGTCTGAAATCTGAAATACAGTCTTTGCGACAGCACCCTAGTGTAACAACTAGCCCAGATGTGTCTTAATGAAATGCTCTTGTCTTTCAAAACATAAAAAGATGCACCATGGTGTGGTCACTGTCGCAAGCTGGAGCCCATTTATGCAGAAGTGGCTGAATTATTGAAAAACGAGTCATCTGAAGTACGACTGGCCAAAGTGGACGGTGATGACGAGAAAGAACTTGCCACAGAGTTCCACGTGGGCAGTTTTCCCACACTTAAATTCTTCAAAGAAGGCAATAGGCAAAATGCCACCGATTTTTCTGGTAATGCATTTATTTGTTTGATGCATTTGAATGCATTAAGTTATGTGTTCTATAAACACACTCATATTTTGTGATTTGAACAGGAAAGCGAACGGTAAAAGGAATCACGAGATGGCTGGAGAGGCACACAGGACCCAGCGCTACTGTTCTCAATGATGTGAAGAGTGCTGAGACTCTGCTGGAGGCAAATGATGTGGTTGTGGTTGGATTCTTCCAGGTAAGTTATCTATCGTTTGCATAAAGTAACTGACTTTTTAAGATCTGACATTGCCTTTTAAACCTAGTGTTCTAGTAAAACCTCATGACACTATTTATAACAAAAGATTTATCATTGAAAAGTTATTATTATTTAATTTATTTTAATTTGATCTCTTTGTCCCAGGATTTAGAAGGAGATAATGCAAAGACGTTTTATGATGTAACTTTAATAGCAGTGGACTTTAACTTTGGCATCACAAGCAACCCAGAGCTCTTCAAGAAGTATGATATAAAGAGTGACACATTGGTGCTTTTCAAGAAGGTAATCCCAATACTCCTAGCAGCACTACAATTTGCAACTGCTTTAGAGTGTTTTCACGATGCGGCATCAATCGGCCATATCGGTGGCACTGAATGTAAACAATGCCACTAAACCAAACAAAACTCACATTTTTGCTGATTATTGCTACTGAAAATGGTCAATTATTGTCATGTTTTGGGCTATACTAATCGGTCAGACCGGGAAAAACATTTGGAGAACTTAAGACTGCTAAAGGTTATAAGAGTAACTTCAAGAAGAAGAGTAAAAACTGTCTGAGGAACAAAATGTGTTTGTGGTTGACCAAACTGAACCAGGATCTTGACAACATTTGATCTTATCATTTCTGGTCAGGTAGGTGAAATATTAGGCATATATTTCAATTAATATCGCTTGTACATATATTTACCACCTATTAACTTTAGTTTATCAAACTATTGTGCCCTTTCTGCTTACTATGTCCTTTTCTATATGATTTAGCAGCTTCCACACATTTTTTCATGGTTTAGACAGCATAAATTAGCAGAACAACGAATTCAGTATATTAACCAAGCAAACCTTGATGTAAGTGTAAACCCTCATTTGGTTGGTATTCTTTGTTAATATTTGTGTTATTAAACTAGAGAAAGAGAATTCCAGTAGGCCTAACATTTTTTAATCAATAAAGTCCTTACCTCATTTTAATAATGTACTGTTGTTTTAAAAAATCCCCTTTCTCTCCTTAATGTAAAAAAGATATACTTACATGAGGAACTGACCACAAGATTTACATTCAGCGTAGTTTCAGCGAGTCGATTCGAGTTCAGGAATAAAACGCGACGCTGACTCGCTCAGTAAAGGGGGCGTTTTCAGTCAGTTCAGTCAACCAATGAACTGCGTGTTCTCCTCCCGTACTCAAAAGCTATTGGTTCATGCTATTGTCAGTCTTTGAGCACAGTAAAAGTCATAGCTTTCAAAAATACTTATTTTTTGGGGCGTTAACAAATTATTATAAATTAATCTTCAAAGTGAATGAATTTTCCATTTCAGGCACACGCTGAATATTTTGTTTACTTTAAGTAACTTTAAGTTACTTTAAGTATTTTCTTATTTAAAAATAAAAATCCCACACATTTTTGTCTTTGTGTATGTTCCAGTTTGATGAAAAGCGAGCAGACTTGCCACTCACTGAGGAAAGCAAGCTAGACAAAGGAGAAGTGATTTCATTCATCCATACCAACAGCATGAGACTTGTCATTCCATTTAATGAAGAGGTAAGACTTAAAAAATCACTTCACTGATGAACAACCAGTTGCTAAAATCATTAAAGATTTCAGTTATTAACATCTTTTTAATTTCATATAACTGTTATGTTTTGTTTATATTATCTTTCTACAGAATGCAGAACAAATTTTTAAGTCTAAGGTCCGTAATCACATGATTCTATTCCTTAATACAACTGTGGAGTCCCAGAATGCACTTATAGAAGATTTCAGAGATGTTGCCAGTGAGTTTAAGGAAAAAGTAAGTGTTTTAAACTTTATAGCTAAATTATAACTATATAGGTTAAATAGCATTTAATGTTATGTTTTATATAAAGCGGTGGCCAAAATTATTAGAACACTATTATTTTCACCAGCTAGAAAATGGCTCTAAGTCAGTCATTTTTGTCTTTAGCTGTAGTGTGTCAGTAGGAAATTTCAATTTACATTTTTCAACAATCATATTACAATCAATGGTAATAATCTAGTGAGATTTTTGTTTGCAGAAGGAGTCTGACAACAGCCAGTGCCTCAGACAGTGATCTGATCTCATCATCATACAGTCTGTCTGAAATGACATGAAGAAACAGAACAAACTTATTTCAAGACTAAATCCAAAACTGTGGCAATGTCTCCAAGATGCTTCAAGTCTTGAAGCATCTTGAAGACATTGCCACAGTTTTGGATTGAAGTTCAAGATACCGACCTGAAAAACTATGCGCAAGTACACCTATAGGGCAAAAGCTGCTTTAAAGGTGCCATAGAATGGAAAACTGTGTTTACCTTGGCATAGTTAAAAAATAACAATTCAGTACATGGACATGACATACCATAAGTCTTAAACACCAACATTTCCTCCTTCTTATATAAATCTAGTGTTTGCAAAAGACCACCCAAAAATAGGTCAATTCCAACATAACACGGACTGTTACAAAACTTTCCTGGGATCGTTAATAGTTACGCCCCCAACATTTGCATCGCCCAATCACCAGTAATGTCAGCACATCAGTAACACAAGGCGAGCCACTGAAGGGACACGGTTAACTTAATGCTAGCGCTAGCCTGTTACATTGCAATACATAGGATTTCACTTACCACATAAACAGAGAGATGACTGCGCTGATGATGGTGAATGATGGAGAAATAACTGTGCTGATGATGGCGAATGATTTACAGAACTTGAGAATCACTGACATGCAGCTGAACTTGTGTGGTAAGCAAGCACTCCCTCTGTATTGTAACTTTACACAAAGCACATGCTTCACAGTATTGAGACTAAAATGTCGGCGATTCAAAGCGGCTGATTCAACAAACCACATATTAAAAGCGGTGAGAGCTCCTAATTATATATATATATATATATTTTTTTTATCCATGTGCCAGCTATAGAGACGAGTTGCTCCAATCAGAGCAGAGCTCATTAATATTCATGAAGCTTCCAAATAAGGCAAAAACAGAGCATTTCATTCTAGGGACAAATCCTAGGGTTGTAAATGGACCTGTAAAACCATTTCTGGAGATTTTTTGCCCTTTCCTATGCCATATACCTTCTATGTAGATATCAGAGAACAATTTAAAATATTCTCTCAATGCATTCTATGGCACCTTTAAACGCAAAAGATGGTCACACTAAATTTAGTTAATAGAAGTTAATTGATAAAGAAAATCTATTTTTGTCAGCATCCTCATTTTACAGCATTTTTACACAAGTGCCCAAAACTTTTAACAGTACTGTAGCTTTGCAGGTATGTCTCTTGAAGCATTTTGGAGACATTGCCACAGTTCTTCTAGATTTAGTTTGTTCTGTTTCTTCATGTCATTCCACACAGACTGGATGATGATGAGATCAGATCTCTGTGTGAAGCACTGGCTGTTGTCAGACTCCTTGTGCAAACAAAAATCTCACTGGATTATTACCATTAATGGCTAAATGAATGTTTGGAAATGTAAACTCATATTTCTGACACACTACAGCAAAAGATAGAAATAAACAAGTCATATTGGTCAAGAGAGCTGTTTCCAATCTTGTCATGCTCACAGTGAGTGTATATGTGTGTAGGTGCTTTTCATCACCTTAGATGTTACGTCTGGCACAGCAGATCATGTGCTGAAATATTTCAGCATCTCTGCAGATGATGCTCCTATTATTCGCCTGATCAACATTGACAAAGTGTTGACATATGCAATGGAAGAATCAACCATCAACAAAGACACGCTGAAAACATTTTGCCAGGGTGTTCTGGATGGTACCGTGAAGGTGTGTTTCTGTAACCAACTTCATTCGCAGCTGTAAATGTTGAATTGGCATGATGAAAAATTAATTTAAATCTCACACTTCAATCTAGCCCTTTTTGAAGTCTCAAGAAATTCCAGAGGACTGGGACAAGAATCCAGTTAAAGTTCTCGTAGGCAAGAACTTCAACGAAGTAGCTTTTGATGAGACCAAGAACGTTTTTGTGGAATTTTGTAAGTAAGCACTTTATGTTTTCAAGCTAAAACAAAAGTATTGAATAGTGGCTTTAACATTTGTGTCCTTCTCACAGATGCTCCATGGTGTGGCCACTGTCAGGAACTGGCTCCTATATGGGATGAGTTGGGCGAGAAATACAAAGACCATGAGAACATAATCATTGCGAAAATGGATGCCACAGAAAATGATGCTGAAAATGTCAATGTACAGGGATTTCCCACTATTAAATACTTTCCAGCTGGGCCCGAAAATAAGGTTTGCAACAACACACACACTCATAAATACCTTTATACTGCAAAAGAACATTACGTAGTATGTTTTTTAGATTATTCAAATTTCCTACCGTAAATATATCAAAACAATTTTTGATTAGTAATATGCATTGCTAAGAACTTAATTTGGGCGATTTTTTTCAATATTTAGATTTTTTTTGCACCCTTAGGTTCGAGATTTTGGAAAGCTTATTTATTCAGAAAAAATTGACCCTTATGACTGGTTTTGTGATATGTATGGACTGACAAATGCTTTTAAAATTCTTTGTGCGAACAGATTGTTGATTATAATGGAGGCAGAGATTTGGAGACTTTATCAAAGTTCCTGGATAATGGAGGAGTGTTACCAGAAGAAGAGAAGAAAGATGATGATGAGGACGATGATGATGAAGATGAGGTCAGTCAAAAGCCAACAGATGGCTCGATTATTTAGCCTGTTATTGGGAGCAAAAAACTTGAACTACTTGATTTGAGTAATATAGTTGGTGTGTTTCTTTTTGCTTTTTAGGTGTCAGATGAACCAACAGAAGAGTCATCAAAAACTACTAATGAAACTAACAAGGATGAGCTTTAAAAACAAGGCATAAGTCTCATTTGTAATAAAAAAAAAAAATCTGAAATGTATGCCATTGAACCAAATGTGTTTTGTCAGATTAATGTCATTTTATTCTGCACTGGACCATTCAACAAACTACATACCTGACAAAAATTGAAAATTTGAATAAAACAATGTAACATGTTAAGGTTTTTATTTATGCTCCTGGTTTTTAATTATTTTTTGTGGTGTGAGATCAGTTGTATTTAGCTTCAAAAGAGTATATTAATTAATCTCTCCAAATTGTCAAAAACACACCTAAACTGAACACTGTTTTTAGTTTTTAAATTACAATTCATCACATTTACGTCCAAATTTTACTGTAATGCCAAAATATGAAAAATAAAGGTATGTCAACATCATGGTAGTATTTTACTGCATTGACAGTATACTCATATCACTGTATTACAATATGCAATGAAGTGCTGTATTACTGTCTAGTGAGAATTCATCATACATTTCCTTTTTTAAGATTTTGGAGTCAAGTGTGACATGGGAATTTTCACCCTAATGTTTTTTTAGTGCATTTGTTGTTGCCATGGTCTTTATTTTCACAGTAAATAAATTATGATGAATTCATTCATTAATGTTCTTTGGCCATATTTATGATAGAACACCCATGTTTGTACTCTAAATATTTCATAAGCAGCACAGCTACAGTAAGATATATTCTTTTCATGCCGTGATACAGTAGATAGGAAAGGATTATTAATGTTAATAACAACTACTGGATCAAACCATTCAGACAAATCACAATAAAATATGTTTAACATGTCTGTGCGAAGCGTTTATTTTTACTCACCCTGAGGCACGTTCACTATGAAGCTGCACATTCCTTTTTATTGCAATGGAATGCATAGATAGCAAAAATGAACAGGGAAACAGGTAGAGTTCGTCAGGCAGTGATATGTCACAAGAAAGGAAGTTTGTGTTAAGTATCAACACGCAGGTAAGAATAATTCAGCTATTGACACCTGTTTACATTTAACCCTCTACTGTACGCATTATGATAGACCTATAAAAAATATTTGACTGTTTTTCTTTTGTTAATGTTAATGTTTAAGTTAATGGCATAACTTAAAGTTCTGTAAAAAAAAAAAAAAAAAAAAAAAAAATTGGGAAAAAAATATTTTAAGGTCCTTTATGATATGTTGCCATATGGCAACAACATCCAATAGTGGATCTAACTTAGAAATTTCTAACTTAGAAGTTTCCTTATAATTAATATTTTTGTTGTTTGAAATGTTGTTTGTGTTGATTTAATTGGTGTTGCAGTTTTATAAGCTTTAACACAGAACTTATAAATGACACCTTACATACTTTCCAACAACGTTAATTCCAACGGCTTTTATTTATATATTTAAATATTTATATATTATCTATATATTTATATATATATTTTTGCTGAATATTATTGAAAACAAATATAATATTGTATCATCATTTATCATAAACATTGGTATAAATCCAAAAGCATTGCAGTTAATGAAAATTCATTTTCTTCTTTCTCTTGCCATAAAACATGGTGGCGTTCACTGACATACTGTTCCGTTTTCATATCTAATCAAAAGTAGCACTGCCATTAAAATTTGATTTTATCCATAATACAAATACCATTAACATACAACTAATCAACATTATATTACTAGCATTAATGTTGTTATTGTTACAACTTAAAAGATCGAAGCTGACCTTGCTAGCTAATCTATTGCAATATTGCACATTCCACTATTGCACAGTGTTGCCATTTGGCAACACATACATTTGATCGATTTACAAAAAACAGATTTCATAAAAACTTTTTTGAGTGGTGAATATGTCATTATAACTTCCTGGAGGGGATGTCTCTGATTTTTTTGTGGATGTGACACGAGTTGATCCTTTGTTTTTATTGACGTTTTCATTTGCATTCAGCAACTACTCCCAATAGACTTCAGTCTGTCAGAAATCGTGCTACAGAAAAAACACTGCAAGTCAAGTGACTTAACCAAAGGGCATTTCATTGGCTAAACTAAGGTCTTCTCTTTCCAACAATTTTTTTTGAACGTTTATGCCTTAAAGAGACCGTGGCCGGGAAATGAAAACAAAGAGCATGTTGCCATAAGGCAAAACCCTGCGGTAGAGGGTTAAACTTTAAAATTTGCATCATTTATGACAATCGTTTGGAAGTAAGATGAAACAAAGTATGGCATCAGCTGGCTTGTGTTATTACAGCTTGTATATGAAACGTATTTCACGTATGAAGGAAGAGGCAAGGTTTGGCAGAAAGACAGGTAAACATTACTGATTCACAACAAAGTTTACGTATGTAGCCTACATGATAAAGTGCGTCAGTAGAAAGACTTGTTTCAGTACCAACATGTTAAACAATGTCTGAATGCCATGCGACTAGTTTGTTATCTGAGATTACAAAATCAGGCATTGATTCAAATAATTTATGAGTGATATATCATGAAGACAAATACAACACATGTTGGATTTGTAAATGAAGATTGAGGTTCATGTATGGACATAAGTTTTACGTAATAACTTGTTTTACGTTTTTAGGAGCTCCGAACCCCCCTGAGCTCTTTTCATTCCTGTCATACTTGTTCAGGATCTTGGCTGGTAACACAAACATTTTAGGTTTATACCGGAATGAAAAAGCTGAAACATTAAAATGAGGCTATGATTGTTCATGTAGACGTACAGTCAACACATGTATAAAGCACATTTTCTAAAATAATTAGGATGTTTTATAATGTGGAATGAATTATTTTATTCAGTCTCGGCACATGGACTTTAATATACTATCTGATTATATCCAGTAATAGATGGATATTCCTGCATGTACCATAGCAGCAGAAGACTCCACATGCCCACTTCCTGCATATGATGACTTTAATAAGTTTCCTGTTTATGAGGAAATTCCAGCTTCACCGCCACCCGAATACACCCTCGCCATAGCGACTCCTACCCACAGGGGGAGAGGTAAGAGCTGCAGCTGGTGGGGTCAGCATATAATTTACATATACATAAGAGGGTAAAAATATATAAAAATTAATCTTTTAATCTTTTTTTTTTTTTTTTTTTTGCTGTGTACATTCAATCTTCAAGATATTCCTCATAACCCTAACAGAAGGAGGGAAAACCCTTATCCTGTCCTCAATGTGCCCCCTCAAATTGAAATAGTTGAACACAGAGAACAAAGTAAGTGCATTTAACGGAATAATTTGATCCCCTGCTGATTTTGCGCATTTGCCCACTGACAAAGAAATGATCAGTCTATTGCTTTAATGGTAGGTTTATTTCAACAGTGAGAGACAGAATAATAACAAAAAAATACAGAAAAACGCATTTAAAAAAATAATAAATTGATTTGCATTTTAATGAGTGAAATAACTATTTGATCCCCTATCAATCAGCAAAATTTCTGGCATCCAGGTGTCTTTTATACAAGTTGTAATACCTGTATAAAAGACAGAAATCAATCAACCAGATTCCAAACTCTCCAAAGAGGGCCAAGACCAAAGAGCTGTCCAAGGATGTCAGGGACAAGATTGTAGACCTACACAAGGCTGGAATGGCCTACAAGACCATCGCCAAGCAGCTTGGTGAGAAGGTGACAACAGATTATTTTCAAATGGAAGAAACACAAAATAACTGTCAATCTCCCTTGGACTGGGGCTCCATGCAAGATCTTACCTTGTGGAGTTTCAATGATCATGAGAATGGTGAGGAATCAGCCCAGAACTACCAAGAGGATCTTGTAAATGATCTCAAGGCAGCTGCATGGGACCATTTTGCTGAATTGGCCAATGAACATCTGAATGATTCAGAGGAGAACTGGGTGAAAGTGTTGTGGTCAGATTAAACTAAAATTGAGCTCTTTGTCATCAACTTAACTTGTGTTTTGAGGAGAAGGAATGCTGCCTTTGACCCCAAGAACACCATCCCTACCATCAAACATGGAGGTGGAAACATTATGCTTTGGGGGTGTTTTTCTGCTGAGGGGACAGGACAACTGCACCGCATCAAAGGGACGATGGACGGATAGGGCATTGCAAATGGGTTGTGGATGGGTATTCCAGCATGACAATGACCCAAAACACACAGCCAAGGCAACAAAGGAGTGGCCTAGCCAGTCTCCAAACCTTAATTCCATAAAAAATCTGTGGAGGGAGCTGAAGGTTTAAGTTGCCAAGCTTCAGCATTGAAACCTTAATGACTTGGAGAGGATCTGAAAAAAGGAGTGGGACAAAATTTCTCCTGAGTTGTGTGCAAACGTGGTGGCCAACTACAGGAAACATCTGACCTCTGTGATTGCCAAAATGGGGTTTTGCCACTAAGTACTAAGTCATGTTTTGCGAAGTGGTCAGATACTTATTTCACTTATTAAAATGTAAATCAATTAACTTTTTTGAAATGTGTTTTTCTGGATTTTTTTGTTGTTGTTGTTATTTTGTCTCATGTACTCACCCTCAGGCCATCCTAGATCTAAATGAGTTTGTTTCTTCATCAGAACAGGTTTAGAGAAATGTAGCATTACCCTACATCTCACTACATTACTCTCACTAATGGATCCTCTGAAGTGAATGGGTGCCATCATAATGAGAGTCTAAACAGTTGATAAAAAACATCATGATAATCCACAAGTACTCCACACGACTCCAGCCGACCAGTTAATGTAAAGAAATCTACCATTAATGCATTTTAACTTCAAACCCTTGCTTCTGGCTAAAATATGAGTCCTAAATTCATAATGCTTTCTCTGGTGAAAAAATTGTCTCATCTAAATCAGAAGAGAAATATGCACAGATCAAGCACTGTTTATAAGCAAAACAATCCAAAACAATTCCAAACAAATACGTTGGTGGATTTTGATGTTATTGCTTCATAAGGCATTAATTCATGGACTGGAGTTGTGTGTATTTCTTGTGCATTACTGTGATGCTTTAATCAGCTGTTTGGACTCTCATTCTGACGGCACCCATTCACTGCAGAGGATCCATTAGTGAGCATGTGATCCAATGCTAAAATTTCTCCAAATCTGTTCCAGTGAAGAAATAAACTCATCTTCATCTTAGATGGGCTGAGAGTATATTTTCAGCGTTTTTTCTTCTTGGGACGAACTATTTCATTTTATCAAGTGTTTATCCTCAAACTCAAAACATTATTGTCTACATAGTATGCATATGCATGCACTGTGTACAGTATGCAAGTTTTTCTTAATGTATTAAACACTTTGCTTTGTTTTTGAACAAACTGGAAAAAAGACAGTCAGTTGTCGCCACCTATTGGTGTAAAGACATAACCTGCAGAAATAGTCACTGACAAATCTGATTGTTGACCGATTCTGAAAAGAACTCACATTTTCTCCATTTTAGTATTTATGAGGCAGACAGTGATACCTGTAGCTCCGCAGGCGATCATGGTGCAGCCACAACAGACGCTAGTTCTTTTGAATGACACACCGACAGCGACTGTGTGCAAGTACTGCCATAGGAACATCATCACTAATGTGAAATATGAGTCTGGTTATGCTGCATGGAGCATGTGCTGCGTATTAATTTTACTTGGGTAAGATCTGACAAAATTGTGTGGTAACT
Organism: Garra rufa; assembly: GCF_049309525.1. Classification (NCBI taxonomy): domain Eukaryota; kingdom Metazoa; phylum Chordata; class Actinopteri; order Cypriniformes; family Cyprinidae; genus Garra; species Garra rufa. The sequence goes on along the minus strand of NC_133366.1, from coordinate 45,687,795 downwards.
ATATGGAAGATTGATATAAATACATCAATCATTTATGAATCTCTGTCTTCATTACATTGTTTTACAGGCTCATTTGTGGATGTTGCCTCATCCCATTCTCTGTCAGAGGTTTTAAAGATGCCCATCACTCCTGCCCTCACTGCCACAAGCACTTAGGAATATACTTCCAGAATTGACTTTATTTCCAAACTCTCACACACATTCAACATTATGATCAATACTTGCATTTTTATAGTCTATAAACTGCCACAATGTATTAAAACAATTATAATGCAATACATAACTGCTTAAATAACAATTTACTTACAGGTCCCATTTAAACAGCTTTTAAATGTAGATCCAAACCGTTACTCTGTATTTAATGTGATACATATTTCATTTTTAATGTATTCCTTCTTTTTTTTAAAAGAGCAGATATTGTGTAGTTCTACTAAGATGGCACTTTAAGTTTTACAAATACCACATTTTACCACATTTTGTGGTAAGAAATAAAGTTGTACTGTGCTTATCTTAAGTGTATAAATGCCTTGAAGGAATATTTACACAAATCACACACAAATTGCAATTTAGAGTCCCAATTTAATAATTCCTCATTTATTCCATGGATTCATTTCCAAACAATACAACTAAATATCACTTAACCCAAAAGAACAGAAAAAATACTTAAAATACACATGCAGGATTATTTTCAATTCTAAACGGCACACCTCACCCAAAAATATGGAAAATGTGAAAATTCAGTAAAAATTAAGAACATCAAATTAAAAAAGAAGTTGAATGTTAAGATACTAAGCACTGAAGGAATTATTATAAAGACATTACATAGCATCTGTTCAGATTATGAGAAACTGATTAGATCCCTTGCCATCTACTGATAATTGTGTAAATATCATGGAACAAAAATAAAAAATACTACTGCATAATGCATTAAGTATTTCATTGTTATTCGAGTGTATGCATATAATGTTAATAAAACCCCTTGAAATCAGCCCTTTTCCTCTCTTGGTAGAAAACTAAATTGGATGTTAGAAATCAGAAAGATTAAGGGGTGTTTATTGATTATCTATTTGGTCCTCCACATAGTCATTGGCAAAGTGAGCAATATTTTGCAATGCATCTAAAATCAGAGTATCCATTTTAACATCAGTGGCACGTTCCTCATGGTAGTTCCTCACAGGATAAATGCAGTTCACAGGAACTCCCAGCTTTAAAGAACACTCCTCTATCTAAAAATGAAAAATCTAATATTATCTCTAGTCACAATTTTTATGTCTGCATGGAAAATACAAGAAACAAATAATCAAATAATCTAATCCAAACTAATATTTTATCTAATCTAATCTATAAATGTTCAAGATTAAATCATTGTATTTGCCTCTGTCAAAAAATTAAAAGCAGATATTTTAATACTCACCTTCTGTTTTATTTTTTTGCTTGTGTAGATCTTCTCAAGATTGTCTTTCACTAGTGGGCATGCTTCATCCACTTTGGTCATGATTATGACTTGAGGGATGCCTGTGATAATTACATATATTCAACAACACAAAACAATATCAGAATTTACTCAAACAAAGCTCTTCTTTCCATGGTTTGTATGATGATGTATAGCTATGTGATAGGGATCTGAGGATACAAATACTGTATTTGTAAATGAAGGCATTAATGTATTTTATGACTTACCAAAGTCCCGTGCTTTCTCACGAACTACTCTCATTTGTTTAAGTGTGACCTCCTCCATCATAGAAACAGTGTTAGCAGGAAGAACAGCCACCAGACAATGAATCCTGTCTTTTAGAGTGGGGTTCCTGTTGTACTTTAGGTCTTCTTGTGTAATTGGTGTAAATGTGTTAAACTAAACAGACAGAATCACTGGATAAACTACACAAATCTATTATGGAAAACAACTTTTTTAACAAAGCAAGTGTTTACATCAGATTTACCTCTACACTACTTCTAGAAGACATTATGATGCAATATGTTTAACTGGAAGATGTCAAATAAAGGTCTATATTAACAAAACTTACAGAATAATCATCTTCGATGTAACCACTTAGTAATTTGATGATGTCATCTGTTTGTATTCCTACACCTCCATGATGCATACCAGCGATGTCAGTGAATGTGAATGGAAAGTATGAACCAGCTTTGTTCTTCACTTTGTATGATTTGCACTGAGAACAAAACAGTGTATATATATATATATAACTTTAAGAAACAAAAAGCTTACGTTTAACGAACAAAAATGCTCCCAATTTTTTTTTCTAAACTTAATAAAAGGAAACGAAATTATAAATACTTTGCCGTTACATACAGAATGAATTACCGATTATGGCGGCAGATATTGAAACAACAGACATAACAAATACGGTCCAAATAGACTCTTTGTGCAGGGTTTGGCCACAGAATGTTGTTCCTTGCGCCACCTGGTGGATATTATATGAAGCGCAACAACGTTTTAAAAAAATCTAAAAAAGCCCCTGCAGGCCGACGCGTGAAAATAGACGCATTTTTAATGGCCAGATCTGTATATATATATATATATATATATATATATATATATATATATATATAAACTTTTTTGATCCACTTCAAATGTTGACTACTGAAGTCAATGTCAAATAAATGATATACCTTCAAAGTAAAAGTTTTTCCTGCATCTGATGAAGAATTTGCCAGAGCTCTGTTAGTGATGCGGTCCTGAAGAGCATTATTAACAGAGTTGAAGAAGCTTGATTTTCCAACACCAACTGGTCCATGCAGAAGAATTCTGAGAGTGTTGACTTGTGGGTTCCCAGGTTGGAGGCAATTTACTATTCTTAAAAAGTTGTTCCTGTCCTCTCTATAAATTTAATTTAATTTTAAAATTAGTTTTTAAATTAGGCTGCAATAAATAAATAAAATACCAGATGCTAAATATTTTTGAAAAACAAAACTAGAGTATACCTCCAGTTAATTGACCTCCAGGGGCTACCATATTCTATTTAACAAAACAAATATTAAGTTTATTTTTATTACATTTATATTGCCTGTTTTGCTATAGTTGTTTTTGCTATATTTCTCAATATGTTTTGCAGCGTTACATGATAATTTAAGACCAATTTCTGTCTTACTGAGAAAATCACAATTTACCTGGAGAATGAAGAGTTTGTTGTCTGTCTGGCTGTATGCTGTTGACATAAATCATTGGTTTCTATATTTTAAATAGTCAAAAAGCAACAAAAGCATCATATCATGTAAAAAAACAACAACACAGTCTGTCACTGTGGTGTTGGATGAGACAGCAGGGATTTTATAGCTTAAAAAAACACAGCTTACCTCAAGTCAAATAAACTCCTGCTGATATCAAATTCTATTAAACCGAAATGAATATTTGGTCATTCTGAATTTTCTATTACATTTATTTATGTTGCCCCTTTTACTGTAATAATTTTGCTATATTTCACAAAACATTTAGCTGTGTTTCAGGATGATTTAAGCCCAATTTATGTAATAATTTTTTTTTTTTTTTCATTTACCCAGTGATGGAAGCTTGTTTTGTCCACATAGATTGTCTATTTGGTCCTCAACATAGTCATTGGCAAATGTAACAATATTTTGCAATGCATCTAAAATCTGAGTATTTATTGCAGCCATAGTATTATGTTCTTCATGGTAGTTTTTCACAGGATAAATGCAGTTCACAGGAACTCCAATCTTGACAGAACACTCCTCTATCTATAAATGACAAATACAAATGACAAATGCTATATGTTGCATAAAGTGAGTTTATATTGATCATCTTTACATTGATCATCTATGGGAGGCTATGTCACAACATTTATGTTGGCATGGAAAATACAAGTAATTTACTAGATTTAAAATCAAATAAACTATTCTAAATTAATATGTAACTAATGTAAGTAATCTTTTAGGGATCTGTCAAAAGCTTAATTAAATGTAAAACTCAAACAAAACTTTTGTTTTCTATTAAGGTCTGCAAGTAAATAACTGTTATTGGGCATCTGAATAATAAAAGTGCTTTACTCTTTCTTTCTATCTTTCTTGTAAAATGGTAAATTTGAAAATCCATGGATAACAGCAATTATATTTTAGCATTAATGACATTAGTGTGACTTAAGAGTTACACATACTGGTAGATTAATCATTACAGAAACATAAAAGTGATTTTAGTAATCTCCAATACTGTCAAGGCAGCTGTGGCACAGACCTTACATTGGGTGGTGGTCTTAATGATCTTTTTAAGCACTGTACATTGATTTATATTGTATTATATAGATCTTATTTATTATATTCTATGCATATTGATTTATATTTATAAGTAATTCATACACAGTATATTTTTCTGGATGATCACTCAGGATGATTTATGCATAATTTCTGTTTCACTGAGAAAAGCACTCTTTATCTAAGATGGAGGAGTGGGTTTTTTTTTTTCAAATTGCCACATTCTAACATTATCTTGAAATAGAGATAAAATATTAGTCAGAAAAGTTTAAGTTATCAAAATTCAGCAAAAGATGGGGAATGATATTTCTGTTGTTTCTTCCCAAGATTTCTCTCCTTTCTACCTACACACCTCATTTTACCCCTAATTTAGCTATATACAATACTTGCTAAATGTATGTGTGTGCATATTCCACAGAGATGTGTATATAGTGTATATATAGTGGCATGAAAATTTGGGGAAACCCATGCTGAATCTGTGAAAATGTGAATAATTTTAACAAAATAAGAGAGATCATACAAAATGCATGTTATTTTTTATTTAGTACTGTCCTGAGAATGATATTTTACATTAAAACATAAAAGTTGTTTTAATTTTGACAATCGTCTATTTTGAATCTGCCATTTTTGTCAGAAATTCTTGAAAAGACTTGTTGCCTCCCAGCTCCAATGTCATCTTTCTAGTTTATATAAGCAGTTCCAATCAGGGTTTCATCCCTATCACAGTGTTGAGACTGCACTTGTAAAGATATCCAGTGATTTATTACTAGCTGCTGATTCTGGACTCTCATCAATACTTCTTGAACACTGTTTTACACTCCATACTCTTAAAGGGGTCATCGGATGCCCATTTTCACAAAAAGTTCACAAGATTCTTTAGGGTCTTAATGAAAAGTCTATATATACATGGTTAAATATTCTCAATATTTATACATCCTTTTACCTTGTCAAAATCAGCTCTGCAAAAAATTAACTAATTTTATTGCATGGTCCCTTTAAATGCAAATGAGCTTTGCTCACCCCGTCCCTCCATGATGTGGGATTATGAGCTGTAATAATTACTTTAGCCACAATTTAGCTGCGTTTAGCAGCAAAACTTGTCAACAAGCACATTATTAAGAAAGGCCATTTGCAAAGATGCATAAAAAACCCTTATACTTACTTCTGCTGTGGGTAAAGCTGCATCATGGGCCATTCGCACGAACATAGACGTATAAGTAAATCCAGATTGTTGCTTTCCTTGTTGAAAACGAAAGTAACATTATCCTCTGCATCTTCAGATGGCAGGAGTAAATGACTGCTGCTATGTTCATTATTACATACAACAAGAGAACACCTCAATTGTTCAATCGGACACATTCTTGTCTTCCTCTGTACTTGAGTCACACAATGGTGATCAGAGTCGGACTGTTTCAGCTCAGTGAGGACAGGTCTAAGGTAAGATGCTCATGTCAATCAACTATCGTGGGAGCAACCTCTGAGAATGCACTGAGACTGACCTGATATTACTATTAAAGATAAAAAAAATAACACTAAGGCACTGTTTAAGGAGACAGCCATTTTAAGTGGTGTTTGAAACCATAGTGGACGTTCTCGAGTGCACCCATTAAATCCCACAATGCACCCCAAAAAATGAGTGTACAACTGGTGTACACTCAACAGCTAGAGAGCAAACGTGGGCAGAGTATCCACTGAGATAATGCACTGTCGCACACCGATTGAATTCCAGCGTCTTGACAGAAGATGTCCACAGCTGAATCATCCATTCCTTCATTTTACAACGTGCTCGTCCACGCCATAATACAGCGTACAACACAGGTACAAATAGAAATTGATTTAATTTTTTAACTAGGGTTTATACATAATTTCCGTGACATAATTCATGGTAAATCCTTTAATCTTACTAGTGGAACTACCCGTTTCAAATAATTATTAAACAGCAAATTATCAAACTTTGCAAAAGCGGCAGTCCTTCCGGTGCACTCAGTGTCTGAAATTCACTCACTCGTTTTCATTCACTCCTTTTAGTGAACTGTGGACTAATGTAGGGAATAGTAAATAGGGTATATTGTAGATTTTGGATACAGCTTGAGTTTTGCATCCGATGACCCCTTTAAAGGGATGGTTTGGAGTAGAATTGACTTCATTGCTATGCACTCCGTAGCCCATCTAAATACCCCATCCGAAGTTTTTTTTACCTTAGTCAAACATTTATGGAGGTATTATAGTTTTTAGAATTGCTTGTTACAGGAGTGAATGGTACATGGGATGTATCTCGTAAATTGCACCACTAAACGTGCAAGTAATCTTACCAAACTTGTACAGTAGTGTAAATAGGTTATGTACTCACAAAACGCTGCAACAGAACATTTTTAAGTCCACCATGAGTGTTTTAAAAACACGTTTTACCCGAGAACTACTAGTCTCAAAAACTACAAGTCAACGTCACTTCCCTGGTTTGAAAAAAGCACGTAAAAGTCCTCCTACTACATCTGTGTGCATGTCCACTTGTAGGAGGACTTTTACGTGCTTTTGTCAAACCAGGGAAGTGACGTCGACGTGTCGCCATTTGTAGTTTTTGAGACTAGTAGGGATCGGCTAAAACGTGTTTTTAAAACACTCATGGTGGACTTACAAATGTGCTGATGCAGCGTTTTGTGAGTACATAACCTATTTATACTACTGTACAAGTTTGGTAAGATTACTTGCACGTTTAGTGGTGCAAAACGAGATACATCACATGTACCATTCACTCCTGTAACAAGCAATTTGAAAAACTCTAATATCTCCATAAATGTTTGTCTAAGGTAAAAAAAACTTCGGATGGGGTATTTACATGGGCTTCGGAGTGCATAGAAATGAAGTCAATTCTACTCCGAACCATCCCTTTAAACAGATTGGAATCTATTGGAATTACTTTATGTTGGTTTCGTTCCTATCTTACAGACCGCATTCAATTTGTACAACTATAGCGTAGCAACAACGAGGAGACTTGAGCTGAGAATCTGAGTACTGCAGTTATTTATTTAAATAAAAATCATTGGAACATTGGGCTACAAGGAAACAGGAACATAAGGCACACTGTAACCAATTTCTGTAGTTTTCACAGCATTATTACTGTAAAATGAATAAATCCATACTGTAGAATATGTATACAGTATGTTGCTGTAAATCGGCAATGCATCATGGGTAAAAATACAACCGTGGGAAATTCTACAGTAAAATTATATTTTCCTGTGAATCATAGTACAGTAGTTGTGATCGGCATTTTTCTCTCATCTGGATTAACCGAAGTAATGGGCGTATTTTTTCCAATTTGACCTTAGAAAGGTAAAGTTGCTCTTTATTTTTCCATAAATTTTGTCATTATTGTTATATTTACAGTTTTCACTCGAGACGTTATGCGTGTTTAACTTTCAGAGCGCGTGAGAGAGAGAGAGAGTCAACCGTGAGAGGGAGCGGTAGAACCGGGCGGACATCCACATTAACCGGTAAGTGTTCGCATATTATTGCAAAAAGCATTAAATTTTGACAGCAGCACACTAGTTTTCCACAAAGGGTCTCCCATCCACATATTGACCAAGAAAGCTGATCTGATCTAACAGAGGGGTAGCATATCCTGCCAGGCTCAATGCGGCTGGCAGAATGCTACCACCCTTATAAATGAGATCAAATTCATGATTGAGGAAGGTGATTTCACCACCCTGCTGGCCAGACTGAAACTACTCAAGCAGCAAACTAGATTTTCAGAAAAGTAGCGCATCCTGACCAGCTCAACAGCTGACAGAATGCGCTACCACCTCAATGAATGATATCAAATTCATAATTAAGGTGGGGAATTCACACATGTTGATCATGCTTGGGCCTTCTTAGATTCAGTAAGCAACCAGACTCTGGCTACTGGCTTCAACAATTGATCTTGGTCTCTGCGCCTTAAGAAAGCAGATCTGATCTAACAGAGGGGTAGCGCATCCTGCCAGGCTCAATGCGGCCGGCAGAATACGCTACCACCCCTATAAATGAAGTCAAATTTATAATTGAGGAAGGTGATTTCACCCCCTGCTGTCTGGACTGAAACTACCTCCAGGAGCAAAGTAGATTCCCACAAAGGGTCTCCCATCCACACACTGACCAGGCTTGGGCTTGCTTAGCTTCAGTGAGCAACCAGACCCCAGCTACTGCATGCAACAGCTGAACTCGGTCTCTGCGCCTTAAAAAAGCTGAGCTGGTCAAACTAAGGGGTAGTGCATCCTGTCAGGCTCAATGCTGCCGGCAGAATGCGCTACCACCTCTATAAATGAGGTAAAATTCATTATTGAGGAATGGGATTTTATGAAAACAGAAGGCCAGGAGGCCAGTTTAATGCCTCATCCAAGGGATGCTCCATTTTACAGGTGCCAGTTTTAAGATTTATCAAACATTTGCTCCTTATCACGTTCCTGAGTCTGCCTCGTAATATTATCACTTTTGAACCCATAAGTACATGTCAGGGAATGAGCACCCCCTGCTGGCTGGATTAAAACTACCACAATCAGCAAACTAGTTTTTTAAAAAGGTAGCGCATCCTGCCAGGCTCAATATGGCCGGCAGAATGCGCTACCACCTCAATAATTTATGTCAAATTCATAATTAAAGTGGGAAATTCATGACCACAGAAGCTCAGGAGGCCAGTCTGATGCCGCATCTGACGGACACATATTTTTACATGGGCGGTTTAAGGCTTTATTAAAAAGTCGCTATTTTTTGCTGTCTGAAGTAGTTTTTGTTATACTTGGACTTTTGGACCCACACAGTACATGTCAGGTATCAAGCACACCCTGCTGGCTGGACTAAAATTACCTCCAGCAGCACACTAGTTTACCACAAAGGGTCTCCCATCCACATATTGACCAAGAAAGCTGATCTGATCTAACAGAGGGGTAACATATACTGCCAGGCTCAATGCAGCTGGCAGAATGATACCAACCCTATAAACGAGATCAAATTCATGATTGAGGAAGGTGATTTCACCCCCTGCTGGCCAGACTGAAACTACTCAAGCAGCAAACTAAATTTTCAGAAAAGTAGCGCATCCTGACCAGCTCAATACAGCTGGCAGAATGCGCTACCACCTCAATGAATGATATCAAATTCATAATTAAGGTGGGGAATTCACACATATTGATCAAGCTTGGGCCTGCTTAGCTTCAGTGAGCAACCAGACTCTGGCTACTGGCTTCAACAATTGAATTTGGTCTCTGCGCCTTAAGAAAGCCGATCTGATCTAACATAGGGGTAGCGCATCCTGCCAGGCTCAATGCGGCCGGCGGAATGCACTACCACCCCTATAAACGAGATCAAATTCATGATTGAGGAAGGTGATTTCAGCCCCTGCTGGCCAGACTGAAACTACTCAAGCAGCAAACTAGATTTTCAGAAAAGTAGCGCATCCTGACCAGCTCAATACAGCTGGCAGAATGCGCTACCACCTCAATGAATGATATCAAATTCATAATTAAAGTGGGGAATTCACACATATTGATCATGCTTGGGCCTGCTTAGCTTCAGTGAGCAACCAGACTCTGGCTACTGGCTTCAACAATTGAACTTTGTCACTGCGCTTTAATAATGCCGATCTGATCTAACAGAGGGGTAGCGCATCCTGCCAGGCTCAATGCGGCC
>NC_133366.1:45311436-45377410 GCF_049309525.1 Garra rufa | reverse complement strand
ATTCAGTTGCTCTGGTTGGTTTTGAGCAAGAATGTTAATCTTCAGAATCCAGGGAATAGGATTTGTAATCTCTTTGAAACCCTTTCCACACAAACACACATAACATCTTGTTTTCTCTTAAAAAAAAAAGATGATTATTTTCCAACAGCATGTCTGATAAAACTAACCACTCTCCAGCTATGTGGTGGAAACATGATTTTGCCACAAAAATCTAAAAAATAGGCTCATCAAAGGACAACTATTTTGTTTTTGTTTTGTTAGAGTGTCTAAATGACCTGTTTTCCATTAAATAAAAAAATAACTGTGGAAATCATAAAATCCGTGGTATACTTTTGAAAAATTGTGCATTTATACAAACGCCGCACTAAAGAAACTTTACTGTCACCTAGTGTTAAGAGCAACTTAAGCTCAACGGACCTTTCTCAGTTTCATATTTATAATATTTTATTAAGTATGTAAATGCAAATGTAAAATTCTAAACTTTTCTCTTGTTTTTTCCTCAACAGTTCTGCAAAGTTGTGCGCAAGATCGTGTGCAGCAAAACAAGTTCTCTTATAAGTTTTCTGTTGTGCTTGTTCATCATGTTTTATATGGAGTCTGTGTCAATTTTTGGAATTTTACCCCACACTTATCATCCCCTTCACTATTTGGATGGCATCCTGAAGTGGATATTTATTTTAAATCCTTGTTCATCAATGAGTTCAAAATAGTGCTTTATTAGGACATTGTAAAAAAAAATAATAATCATGTCAAAGAACATATTTTTTGATTATACCCATATGACAATGTGATCTTTCCAGTACTGTCATGTTAAGATACATAAAATAATTTATTTTCTTACGGTTTCTTGTGACTTAATGCCATATCAGTATTAATTAAAGAAAATGTTTTTTGTCTGTCTCCGATGATTATCATGTACTGTAAATATATATTTATATAACACTCGAAGGTTCTTTACAGAATTCTATGGTTTATTTTATAAAACCATGGTAAAGTCTTTGGTATGTTAGTTAGTCAAAATAAATTAATAAATAAAAATAAATCAATAAATGACATTTTTTATGTTAATAACTCTCTACTCACTGGACAATGCAAAAGTTAAAAGCGAAAAAAAAAAACCCGATTTCCCTCGGAATTTTGATAACCACTTTTTTTTCTCTTGAATGTTCAAAAGTTAATAGCAAATGTAAAGTGTAGATTAAACGAAGCCCTTCTGAGGAAACGCTCTGGTAGATCATTGGTTGAAACCATAGACTGAAACTCGACTGTCAGGTAAATAGTATTTGACGCAGTTAACAACATCAAGCCGTTGGTCATCATCGAGTGTCACACATAGTTTCTCCTTTTACGCTTCTTAATTCGTTTATTGAGTGGCCGAAAGGTAAGAGAAGCTGTTTAAATGGCTGCATTCATATCAGTTTGGAGATTGTGAGTTCCAGTGTCATTTTTTTCCAGGAGAGCTGAGAGAAGTCTCTCTCACATTAGGTTACTTAAATCATGTTATTATTCACACGCAGCTTGTTAGGGCCTATATAAAATATATTCGACTAAAAACATAAATAAAAACTTATTTTACAGGTTCCCGCTAATTTAAATGGTCTGGGTGTTCTGTTGTCGTTAATAATGACGAAAGTTTTTACCTCAAAATCTTTACTCAACGTAAATTTTTGTCACGACTATCGACGTTTTTATAAAATAGTGACTAATTAAATTCGTTTTATTGTTGTTTTTATTAATAAATATACATTGAATTCGCATAAGACCTAATATTGCGTCGCTTGACAGCTCGATATTTATGATGCTAATTGTGTTTGCTAGCTAAGCTTCACTTAAGTTACGTCATTTGCAGTATCATAAATGAAAGGCCTCGATTGTGATACATTTATAAGAAACCTGACACAAAGGCTTTCTTTGGTAGCACTGTGTTTTCTGAAGTGGTTATGGACGAATGCATCACCAGTCAGCCATCTGATAATAGTAAGATGGACAGCTCTAAAGAAGCTGCTCTTCTGGCCTTGATGGACAGGACAGGATACAGCATGGTTCAGGAAAATGGACAGAGAAAATTTGGTGGTCCACCTCCAGGTAAACTAGAAAATCTTACTGTAAGTTACATTACTGCACTTACATACATTTCAGTAGGTAACGTTAGATTCTTAGTTATCTATGTGCTATTTGTGCATTTCTGTCACTTGAAGGCCAAAGTATTCTTGAAAATATCTTCTCTTATGTTCCACAGAAGAAAAAGGTCAGTCAGGTTAAGACATAAGGTTAAACAATGACATAATCTTTATTTTTGGTTGGACTTCCCTTCTAGTAGCTAAATAGCCATTAAGGCATTAATTTAGGCTATTATTGTAGATAAATTAGCCTTTCTAAATCTGAATGCTGGGACAAAAAGTGCACAATTAATTCTGTTGTGTCACACCCCCTTTTCACAATCCAGTTCATTCAACATAGAATCAAATGAATCATAAAATGACCTGCTAATAACATTTCATGCTGATTTTAAGAGTTTACAATTAGATGGATGCATAAATGCATGATTAGTAAGTAGTCAAAGTTATATTACTCCACTCTCCATGATCTATTTAACTTTATTATGTCTCAGGTTGGGAGGGCCCTCCTCCTCCACGAGGTTGTGAGGTGTTTGTGGGAAAAATCCCAAGAGACATGTATGAGGACGAGCTGGTACCTGTTTTTGAGCGGGCTGGTCGCATCTATGAGTTCCGTCTGATGATGGAGTTCAGCGGGGAGAACCGTGGCTATGCCTTCGTGATGTACACCACCCGAGAGGGAGCCCAACGAGCCATCCAGCTCCTGGACAACTACGAAATCCGCCCTGGAAAGTTCATAGGGGTGTGTGTGAGTCTGGACAACTGTCGCCTTTTTATTGGCTCCATCCCGAAAGACAAGAAAAAGGAGGAGATCCAAGAAGAGATGATGAAGGTGGGTATATCACACAACTGTACAGAATCTCCAGAGAATTGCTACAACAATATGAAACACACTGAATGACATCATCTAACAAAAAAGTATGTAAGATGTAAGAAATGTTTTTTTTTATTTTGCATTTCTACAATACAGGTGACTGAAGGGGTTGTGGATGTGATTGTGTATCCCAGTGCAGTGGACAGGATGAAGAATCGAGGCTTTGCCTTTGTTGAGTATGAATCCCACAAAGCAGCTGCCATGGCTCGCAGGAAACTCATACCAGGTGCAAAAGCACAGTGTAAATATTAAAAAATGATTTATTTGTGTTTGCGGATATGGCAAGCATCACTATTTCCATTGCTCATACTTTAGGGGGTTATTCATCAAAGAATAAGGAAAAAAGTATCACAGTTTTCACAAAAATATTTAGCATCACAACACGGATGATAATAAGAAATGCTTATTGAGCATTACATCAACATATTAGAATAATTTCTGAAGGACCATTTGACACTGAAGACTGGAGTAATAGATTTGCCATTACATAAATAAATTACATTTTAAAATATCAAAATAGAAAACCAATATTTAAAATAGCAGTAACATTACACAGTATTACTGTTTTACTATATAATAATAACTAAATAAATGCAGCCTAGATGAGACTTCTCAGACTTTTTTGAAACATGAAAAAAAATCTTAATTATTCCACACTTTTGACCAGTAATTGATGTAATGACTTTTCATGATTCAGTCCATTCCCAATGGCTAGTCCCTCTCCTTAATTTTTATAATTAGGTATATCTCAGCTGATTCAGGTAACACTAGATTATGGAAGTAAAACAAGTGGTCTTTGCTGGGAAATCCATGGACAATTGCGTGCCTGGACATGCTATCCATGTCCATCTTAAACACTTGTGTTTTCTGCGTTATTTTCAATTAATGAACAGTAATTTACAGTTGAGGTCAAAGGTTCAGTACTAAATAAAATATAACATGCATTTTGTATGATCCATCTTATTTTGGTAAAACAGTTAACATTTTGCAGATTCTGCAAGGTGTGTACACCTTTTTTATTTAGTACTGACCTGAATAATGTATTTCACATAAAATACATTTACATATAGTCCACAAGAGAAATAATAGTTGAATTTATAAAAATAACCTGTTTAAAAGTTCACATATGCTTGATCCTTAATACTGTGTTGTGACCTGAATGATCCACAGCTGTGTTTTATTTGTTTAGTGATAGTTGTCCCTTTTTTTCTTTTTTTTTTTACAGTAAATGTAACTTATTTTGTCTTCTGGAAAACATGAAAGCATCTTCAGTAGCTTCTGTAGGGCAGTACTAAATGAGAAAATATGATATTTAGGCAAAATAAGAAAAATGTATACATCTTTATTCTGTTTAAAAGTTTACACCTCTGGATTTTAATGCATAGTTTTTCCTTCTGGAGCATCAGTGAGTGTTCAAACCTTCTGTAATAGTCGCATATAAGTACCTCAGTTGTCCACATTGTGAAAAGATGGATCTCAAAATCACACAGTCGTGACTCGTGGCTGGAAAGGGTTCAAAACACAAAAATGCAGGAAAACCAAAAAAATTGTAGAATTGTAGCAGTTTAACTGTTCAGGGCAAACAAGGGACTAACAAACCAAACTAAAAAAACTCAACTCAAATTTCAACTATTATTTTTTCATGTGGACTATATGTAAACATCTTTTATGTGAAATATCTTATTCATGTCAGTACAAAATAAAAATTAACATGCATTTTTTTATGATCCCTCTTATTTTGGTAAAATAATTAACATTTTGCAGATTCTGCAAGGTGTATGTAAACTTTATACCTCAACTGTACTGTAAGTACTTATTTTTAAGGGAAAATAAATGAGGGCCTGACCATGACATAATTGTTAGAAGTTTTTATAAATATTCAACTTGCTATGTGTCATTGTCAACTTGATGTTTCAGGAACATTTCAGTTGTGGGGTCACACCATCCAAGTTGACTGGGCCGAACCAGAGAAGGAATTAGATGAGGAAACCATGCAGCGAGTGCGAGTCCTCTATGTTCGTAATCTAATGCTGAGCACCACAGAAGAGACGCTTCGCTCTGAGTTCTCACGCCTGAAGCCCGGCTCTGTGGAACGTGTTAAGAAGCTGACAGATTATGCCTTCATCCACTTCTATAACCGTGAGGATGCCCTAACCTCTCTTGAGTCCATGAATGGGAAACTTATTGATGGTTCACCCATTGAAGTGACTCTTGCTAAACCTGTCAGCAAAGATGGGAACAAAAGATCCGGGTCAAGGAGTAGCTATGGTGGATTGACACCTGCTGGAAATTACAGTGATTCCAACTTCTTGTTCCAGAGCAGAGATGATGTTAGCATCGGAGCAATAAGTGACGGGTTAACCGCGCACTCCCTCAGCCTGTCACCTCATATGGGCAGCCCGTATGCAGTAGACTTAGATCGCTGTGTCTATCCGTTCCTACCCGGATCCACTTTGCTTCCAGTCAGCCTGAATGCCCTAAAGCCCAGCCAGCTGAGTTCAGCTGTATCGTTGCTTGATTACTACTGCCACAAAAACGATTGGTCTCTGCCAGAGTATCATCTCTACTCCCTAGCCGGACAAGAGGGGAAAATGCTGCTCATCTACAAAGTGGTCATCAGCAGCACCAGGAGCAGCTTCATGCCTGATAAAGCCTGCACCATATTGGAGGATGCCAAGGAGCTTGCTGCTCAGAATGCACTCTGGAACCTGGGTTAGTTTATCTCAGTTTCTCTTTCTGTAGTTTTCATTTCTTTAAAGCATTTATACCAGGTTACATACAACTGAAAATTAGGAGTGCACTGATATTAAAATTATGCCAGAAGCATACATTATAACAATAATTACTTTCATGTTATGGCTTAAAACAGATAAATGACCAATCATAAAATTCTACAGTTCTGTTTTGTCTAAATAAATCAAAGCTACTTAAAATTGCAGTGAATGTAGGCACCACAACATTATAAATTACAGTACAAACTAAGAATAGATATTTTAAGATTTGACTAGTTAAGTTTTAACTTTGTGAGTGTGTTAGATGACCAAATAAAAAAAATAGACGCAATTAGCAGTTATGTTGATTATACGCAAATATTAATACAACTGAGGGACTCATGTGCAACTATTACAGAAGGGTAAATTTAAATTTACCCTTGTAAGTAACATATAAGTAACTACATATATCTAGCTTCTGGAGGGCAGTGCTAAATGAAAAAATATGGTATTCAGTCAACATTAGAAAAATGTACACATCTTCATTCTGTTCAAAAGTTTACACCCATGGATTTGAATGCATTGTTTTTCCTTCTGGAGCATCAGTGAGTGTTTGAACCTTCTGTAATAGTTGCATAGGAGTCCCTCAGTTGTCCTCAGTGTGAAAAGATGGATCTCAAAATCATAGTCATTGTTGGAAAGAGTTCAAATGCACAAAAAATGCTGAAAAACCAAAGAATTGGTGGGACCTGAAGGATTTTTCTGAAGAACAGCTGGCAGTTCAACTGTTCAGGACAAACAAGGGACTCATGAACAACTATTACTAAACAAAACAAAACAGCTGTGGATCAAACTTTTGAACTGGGTCATTTTTAGCATTTTGTATGATCCCTCTTATTTTGTTAAAATAATTAACATTTTGCAAATTCTGCATGATGTGTTTAAACTTTTGTCCTGAACTGTATGTGTGTGTGTTTCCCTGTAACAGATTGCTCTATCAGTTCACCTGGCTCTCCTGTGAATATTTCTCCTCCTGCACCTTCTGGCTCTGGTTTCCTGTCCTTTGGATGTAGGTCTCTGCCTTACCCAGCGTACCCCATGGCCCCCATCTCACCTCCCCTACCCATCTCCTGCTCCTCTGGCCAAAGACTCTTCATCCCTAACCAGTCATCCTTCCTGTAGTCAAGCCATCCAGTATCTGTGAACTTTCTTTAACAGTTTCTTAAACGTTCATATGAGCTGTTTTTATTGTTTCACTTATTTTTTGTTTAGTGCTGTTTCATTTGAATGACTAGCAGCAGTGGCAGGATTTTTTTTCTCCATTCACGTACTATAACATTCAAGCCACTGTTGTTGTTTCGTATTTTATGTATTCTGTTTGGGTGTTTATTCCCCTTTTTAAGAAGTAAGTTATTTACTTGTGTTAAACAGTGTTTGAATAGAAACAAAAAAATATAAACTGTTGAGCTATTAGAACGAAGAAATTAGATGCATATTCTTAATAGTGCAATAGGTAATGTTGCACGTTCAACATTGTGTTACATTTCCCTGGCAGATTAAATCTCATAATTCCATTTTGATTGTTTATTTTTTATGCATTTAAAAAGAACATTTTGAAAATGCTATAACAATGGTCCAATATTTTAATCAATTTGTCAAAAATATACTTACATTACAAGTCAAAATTTTTTGAACAGTAAGAGTTTTAATGTTTTTAAAGAATTCTCTTCTGCTCACCAAGCCTGCACTAATTTGATCTGCATTTTTTGAAAATACAGCAAAAACAGTAATATTGTGAAATATTTTTTACTATTTAAAATAGTAATGCTTTCTATTTGAATATATTTTACAATGTAATTTATTCCTGTGATCAAAGCTAAATTTTCAGCTTAGTCTTCAGTGTCATATGATCCTTCAGAAATCATTCCAATATGCTAATTTGCTGTGAGAAACATTTCAAATTATTATTTTTATCAATATTTAAAAGAGGAGGGATCATGTGACTGGAGAAACGATTCTAAAATGTATTCATATAGAAAAGTTATTTTGATTAGTAAAAATATTTAAATTTTTTACTGATTTTGCTGTACTTTGGATAAAAAAAATGCACTTGGTGAGCAGAAGAAACTTCTTTAAAACATTAAAAAAAGTGTTCAAAAACTTTTGACTGGTAGTGTAGTGCATTAAAATTGCACTATTGATTTTTCATTTTGAGCTTGGCTTGCTTGGCAGTCATCCTCAACTTGTATGGATACATCGCAACATGGATGTAGTGTCATGCAAAAGCAAAACTCTTCATCATTATCTCAACATGTCTGCTTTCATGAAGCTACCTGTTCCAAGAAGATAAAACAAGATAAAGGAAGAAAAACAACTTTTATTAGTCTTTTATTAACTTTAAAAGATATTTGAAATATATTTTAAAAATTCTTATCACTCAGATATTATTTGATTATGGTAGTTAATTAAACCAAGTAAACAACATTTCATATAACAGTATAAAATAATAAATCTTCATTAATCTTCAAGTGCAATTAATCTCCAAGCGAAATTCAAACATGGCTATGCTTGCATGTTTTGCAATAAATTAATAAAATAAAAAAATAAATTAATTGTGCAAATTGTATAATAACTTATAAAGGTTGTGTAAAAAATTTTTTTATAATTATATTTATTGCATTTGCATTATAATACAAAAATAACAAGACATCATCAAAACAGCAACAAAAACAAAGAACACAAATAGCTCAGACTTTAAATAACACAGGATTACCTCATATAAAACAGATAAGGGAAAAAGAAAGAAAAAAGTTAACTGTCTACTGAGTTATACAACTACAACATTCCTTGTAATATAGTAGGACAAAGATGAGGTTCCAAACAGTCCAGACTTTATAAAACTGGCCTGTTTTTTGATGTAGTAATACATAGGTAAGACGCTCCAGGGGAATCAACTAAAAAATTATCTTATGCCAACCTTTAAGTGATGGAGATTTATCACTAATCCAATTAAGTAAAATATTTTTCCTGGCAGCAAAGGCCAGAATATTATAGTATAACAATTTAGCATAATTGTGTCAAGCTCTTGGCTTGGCTCAGTGCTGTTCACTCCTTAGTTGTTTTTCCGTAACTGGATAGCCTCTGCTATGCTGCTATGCGACAATTATAGATCACCTAAGTCAGGAATTTTAAAGAAGTAGTTTAAATAGGTTAGGGGAATTCTGTCTGTTGTGCTGTGCTGGGCCTTTCTTCCCGTCTTGCTGGTCACAGAATGGACCGAAGCTTAGTTGGGCCATTTCAGTGATTTTTGAAGCTTTGAAAGCAGTTTATGTTCATAGCAGTGAGAAATGTAAGCTAGCATGGACGATGAAATGCAGAAACACAGAATGCTCCAAAAATAGGAGCTGTAGAAGGTTTGTAAAATGTATACCAAATTAGTTGTTTTTTCACAACACATAGACATTAATGTACTGTTTGTGTGTATTTAAAAAGTTTTTTTTTCTATCAATTACTATACAGTAGAGTGGAGATCTGGAAGCGTAGACTCATCCTAAACCTTCATAGCATAAATTGTGACTTTAAACTTTAAACTTCAGAGTCTTATTGAGAATGTGTTGTACATATTCCCTTATCATTACATTACTATCCTCAGTCTGTTTATATCGATACCCATGAAGAGCCAGGGAGACTGGCATCCGTTAAGTGCTCCAGAGAAGCAGATGTTTGAAGAAACTCAGGGGACGTCTTTGACTTCAAATCAGGCATGTGGCTGCATCTCTTCCAAAAAAAAAAAAAAAAATTAATCCACTTGGGACAACATTGGTTTATTAAAGCTTTTTTTTATTTCCCGTTTAGGAAAGAGAAATCCTAACAAACCATATATCAATAGAAAGCTTATTTATTGAGCTTTCATATGATGTATATATCTCAGTTTTGTAAAATTTTACCTTATGACTGGTTTTGTGGTCCAGGGTCACATATAGCCTATAATTTCTTACTCAGTGACCATATCATTTTGATTCCAATTACAGTGTACTTTCAGTGTGATTAAGATTGAATGTTTATTCAAATCCTCAGTCTGTTTATATCGATACCCATGAAGAGCCAGGGAGACTGGCATCCGTTAAGTGCTCCAGAGAAGCAGATGTTTGAAGAAACTCAGGGGATGTCTTTGACTTCAAATCAGGCATGTGGCTGCATCTCTTCCAAAAAAAAAAAAAAAAAGAAAATCAATCCACTT
This sequence comes from Garra rufa, assembly GCF_049309525.1. Taxonomy (NCBI): domain Eukaryota; kingdom Metazoa; phylum Chordata; class Actinopteri; order Cypriniformes; family Cyprinidae; genus Garra; species Garra rufa. The sequence goes on along the minus strand of NC_133366.1, from coordinate 45,367,468 downwards.
GGGACAACATTGGTTTATTAAAGCTTTTTTTTAATTTCCCGTTTAGGAAAGAGAACAGGAAACTTGATTCATCATTTCTTCTCTTCGGATGGCCATCATTCTCATCATCAGGTGTACAGTAACACTGTTATAGGTGTTTTTCCTCCTGGTGCCAGGTACTGTAAGTATTGTGAAGCTTCACATAAGTTTTGATTTCAATAGGCCAACAGCACAGGCACTAAAATTACATAAAGTCATACCTCAGGTCTAGTGATTACTTTTCCACAGCTGTTGACTTTGCAAATTAACCTGTCCACTCTGGGTGCTGATAAAAGTGCTTTCAGAAGCTCTTTTTAACATTTCAGTCTGTGAGACACTTCACCTGTTTGTTATTACGGTGGCACTCATTTACGTCACATATACTTCATTGATTCAAAGGACGTACTCCAGCTTTGAAAATCCTGAAGGGAACAGTGAAGGAGGGCTTTTTAACATGACATCTTCAGAAAGCCTGCAGTAACCTTGGAAACCAAAAGCTGTGTTGCTAGAGAAACAAACCATTTTATCCCTTCTCAAAAGAAGAGGGCAGCCTGTTTATTGGGAGGAAAGCTTTGCCCACACTCGATGGTCAGGATTAACTAACCAATGTTGTGTAGGCTATAGAAGATTTATTTTAGTCTACCAAAAATTGACTCTAGCAAAAAGAAACAAACACATCTTATACAGCATAAACTCACATACACAAATTTCACTTGCAAGCGACATCTTTAAATGCATATTATCATTTGCTGTTTGAAATTTAAAACAAAGTTCTTGAGGATGAACTGATGTGTAGTTCTTTAGATGGTATAAACCCCAATATGAGAATTCAAAATGAATTATGTTTGTCCCGTAAACATGATTTCCTTGTTAAAAAATTACTGGCTTAGGAAACATTCTAATGCATATCTTTGAACTATAAAACTACTATCTTTGGTGTCTATCACTAGGGGGCAGTGCAACACTTTGTGCCTCCAAAATGGTCCAATTCTTCAGAATTTATGCTGAAGGGATGGATTGACCGCTGTGAGTATTTTCCTTCATTTTCACAGCTCAGTTCAATAGGTTTTATGAAGTTCACTTATATGCCTATCTATTCATTACACACCTTCATCTTTAGCACTTCACATATGTGACCCTGGACCACAAAACCAGTCTTAAGTCGCTGGGGTATATTTGTAGCAATAGCCAAAAATACATTGTATGGGTCAAAATTATGTCAAAAATCATTAGGATATTAAGTAAAGATCATGTTCCATGAAGATTTTTTTTTGTAAAATTCCTTCTGTAAACCTATCAAAATGTAATTTTTGATTAGTAATATGCATTGTTAAGAACTTAATTTGGACAACTTTGAAGGTGATTTTCTCAGTATTTAGATTTTTTTGCACCCTTAGATTCCAGATTTTCCAATAGATGTATCTCGACCAAATATTGTCATATCCTAACAAACCATATATCAATAGAAAGCTTATTTATTGAGCTTTCATATGATGTATATATCTCAGTTTTGTAAAATTTTACCTTATGACTGGTTTTGTGGTCCAGGGTCACATATAGCCTATAATTTCTTACTCAGTGACCATATCATTTTGATTCCAATTACATAGTGTACTTTCAGTGTGATTAAGATTGAATGTTAAGGTGTGTAATTCTTACTCATGTTTAGTGAATGCATATCTGCTCCTTGTGGTTCATAAAGCGAGTAGCAGAGGTCACATGGTGGTAATAATACTTACAATAGACTGTCACCAAGTAATCAAATAAGTGCAGAGAGGAGATAAATATGCATTCACTTCATATTTCAGCAGGATCTTAGTGTTTATGTTTTTAATATCCTGTTTCTGGTTAGAAGAAGCTATTTGTGGAATGAGAGCGCCCAAAGCAATGTGTCATTTTAAGAACCAATTGCCAAGCATTTAAAATTTGGAGTAAATATTATTAATAAAGTTGAGACCTTTCAAGGCTTGGTTGATACAGTTCAATAAAACAAGCACACACAGATACAAACATACATGCATGAAAAATGGATAAGTTAGACAGATGAGGTCAAGCTGCAGTCTCAAGGTGCTGCGACAATGGGTTGGCAGAGCACATATATCAGAAGGGAGACTAGAGGAAAAATGAAATAAATTTTCCTTCTGCTCAAGTAACCTCATAGAAGCTGTACACATGGGGCACATTGTTACTTATGAGGGTATCATTAGATAGTGGGCCCCACAGGATAAAATTGATCCCAGCATGGTTTTTCTCAGCCTTAATATATCTAAGCATAAATTGTGACTGACGGCATATAGAACAGATGATTTTTAAAAATATATTTTTTAAATGCACAAAAAAGGTCATTTATATTGTTTAAACAATCATATCATGATTGTTTAAAAATGAACGTCTCGAAATGACATTTTTCCTGGCGGGGATTTCTGTAATGCGTTAGCATGCAAACTTGCCTGAGTTTTGATTTTGTTTTCCTATTGTTTTCAAACTTGCTGAAGGTAATGACTGAAAAGTAGTTTGACCAGTTGCATTCAGACATTGTAGATAATTCACTAATCGTGCCATGCAAGAAGGTTGGATCTCAGAGTACAGTGAAAACAATGCAAATATGCCTACATACAATTTATCAGGACTGTTGAGAGCAAACAAAGCCTATTTTAGGCAATTTAGAAATCCCAACTAGGACATGTATGAGAAGAACAAAATGGTGTATGAAGATGTTAATTTGCAAACATAGAGTAAATGTTAACTAGATGTTAACCTGCCATTTTCAAAAATGGAAGTAAACCCCCCACTTCTGTGATTGGCTAAATTTAGTGCACTGTATCTGTGGCCTCCTTTAAAGCACGTTGTGTGTTTTGATACTCGAGATGGCTGTAATAGACAGGGTTCTTATGGGATTTGGAAAAGTATGGAATTTGATTCAAGTATTTTCCAGGTCTGGAAAAGTATGGAAAAAATAATTAGTTATGGAAAATAATAATTAGAAATATTTGTTTCCAGACTTTTGCCCCTGTTTAGTTTTTCTTATAATAGAAAATTAGGAATTTAATTCAATTCAATTATTGTACAAGAAGTGAGGTTTCATGGCAGCTGGTTAGTGATGCTTTATTGGTTGTCAAATATGACTGAATGAACTCATGGTATGGTGTTTTTTATTATGCAAAATGCAGGTTTCTTCTCACTATATTCTTAGCACTGTATTACATAGCCTCAAGGAACTTTGCAAAAATAAAAAAATATATTTTTTATAAAATAACTAAAAAGGGTCTTTTTATAGATGGGCCATCACCCCATTTTCTCCGCTGCCACAGAAGATTTGTTAAATTGGACATTAGGCCTTGATATTAGAGGTACTACATAAGAAAAGCCAAATTTTGAGCAAGTACCTCTCGGATGTGCTCTTGTTTTATTCATAGTAAGATGGCAGTGACGCACAAAGGAAATATGCTAGAAAAGGTTATATAAAACTAGTAATTGTAATGCGTAAGCATGCAAAAAATGACCATGCGCATGTGAATAGTTTCTCAAGGGCACAAAAAGTTTTTTGCGTGCATGTAAAAGTCTGTATTTTTAATTTATTTTTATAATAGTTTATTTTAGGGTCTCTGTATGTTGTCACTTTGAGCAAATCAATTAAAACTAAAAATATTTACAGATGACTCTACATCAGATATAAAGCTGAAAATAATCCTTATGAGCTATTTATGTTAAATATGGTCTGAAAATATACTGAGAGGTTTGAAAATTTGAGTATGGAATTTTAAAATGGAAAATGTGTAGGAACCCTAAATAAAGCAGTTTATATTTGAGCCCAAGTTAGATCCTTGAAGTAGAAGAAATTATAACTGTATAACTAAATCGATTGCAGCATTGTCAGCCTGATAACTGCTTTTTAATTAAAGAAAATTAAAAAAGATTTTTTTAATTAAAATATCCAAAAACCACAAGATCAGTGTTATATATTTTGCTGACTTATGTACTTGCTAATTCCCAAAGGTTTCGAAGAATGTTTTATCCAAAAACCACTAGAACAGTGTTATATAATTTGCTCACTTATGTACTTACATTATCCCAAAGGTTTTGAAGAATGTTTAAAAAAGCAATTTTAACTATAGTGTAACAGATCTACAGTCAAAACAATGCCTCACATGCCAATGATATCACTTACCCTCGATTTTATGGTTTTATTTTGTTGAAAACATGGAAACCCCACAGACACTTTAATATGTTATGCATATGCATATTAGACAGGTGACGAGCACACGGTGTAGCATTATAACAGAACTTTCAACACACTCAAATATATCTAGTATGATAAAACAACGCTGCTTTTTCCTATTTACGCATAACTGAAAGAAGCAGAAGCGGACGAATGTGGCATAATAATGACTTTAATAAGTCTTTAATACATTAGCTCATCCATTGACATGATTGCATCAGCTGTGGAGATGAAGACAAGAACTCCCATAATTCCACACTCAATCACGGCATCATTAAACTACTCCTTTGTTCCTTTGTTTGTTTTGAATATGCGCCCTCTATTGGTGAAAACTTACATATGCCTTTAAAAAATTACACTGTTTCTTATTCATTTGTCAATAGTTAAACATTTACTTTGGTTGCAACTTTAATGCTTAGTGGCAACCCTTTTCCATATTCTGGTCTGATGATGTATAGTGACATCTGAACAGTTGGGTTGTTAACAACGCAACAGCCAATATAATTAAAGATCGTTTTATTTAATTTTAAAATATTCATTTTAAGGAAATAATATCTGAACAATGATATGCTTGGTGTCTTAATAGTGTTAAATGCTGTTTTTGTTTTACAAACCCACTAAGATAAAAAATAAATGCACTTACCTGCTGTGAAATACAAGAACAAATGGAAACTACATTTTTCAGTTGCTCAGACACATCATTAAAATAAACTTGTACTAAACTAATACTAAAATGTATTTTTATGATCAAAGCAAAATTTTCAGCATCATTTCTCCAGTCTTCATTGTCACGTCATCCTTCAGAATTCATTCTAATATGTCGATTTCCTGTTCAAGAAACATTTATTATTATTATTATTTATTATTAATATTTGAAACAGTTGAGTACATTTTGTTCAGGATTCTTTGATGAATGGAAAGATTTAAAAATCAGCATTTATCTGAAATAAATGCTGGCTTGGTGAGGAAAAGAGAGTTCATTAAAAAACATTTAAACACTTACTGTTCAAATACTTTTGACTGGTGATGTACATTATGATTCTTAATTTCATGACCCCTTTAAAATGAAAATTGTTCTGTGTAGTCCATCAATTAAGACGAGGTCATATAAAAAGGATACATAATAAAAATAAATAGTTTTCAGTGAAATATAGCATTTTACACGAAAGGCCACTTCTCTCTCATTGCAGGAGATTTCAAGCTATTTGCTTGATTTCAAGAAATTGCTGCTAACATTTAGCCTTTCAGTTTCCAGAGAAATCTTTTTATGTTTTTGTTTATTGCAGTTCATGATGAATATAGTCATGTCACAAGCAATTTGCTGAAAAACAACACAATTTGAATGAATTGTTATATTTTTATAGCCAAAGCATTCCAGGAAAATTATGATAATCTAAGACAAACAAAAATGATTGGCCTTTTTTGTTTAGGTTAAAATTACGTGGCAAGTCAACTGCCCATACATAAGTGTGGCCAATTACAAAAGCCACGTAAGAAACCCAGATAACTAGTGTCCTTTTCCAGGAATTTTATAAGCATGCCGGGAACGTAATCCTGGCTTTATGTTCATGGCTCTAACCGGCACTTTGCACCTGCAGCTTGACTGTGAAATATTGTTCGCCAAAGGTCAATATGTAGCCAGCTGTCAAATAGGCCACCTCCTGTGACAGATGATGACGAACTTTCCCAACCTCTGCACTCACGCACAAGCCAATCTGGTGAACAGCGGGAGCTATAGTCACATGTCAGCTAGCAGACCTTAATCATCTGGACAAGAGCACTGTAATCTAGCTATCTAGCTTCATTGCAATGATATAGTTTGACCTTTGGCCACTGTGAGCTAGAATATTGACACAGGAGACACCTATTCTATATATTAGATTCTACACTCAGGGGTCGTTTTCAATTTATGTGCATTTGGGCCAGACTTTCATTATAAATATAATATAATGCATGGCTACCTTACGGTTTGACATAATGCTTTATTGGACATTAACCAGGCGAAATGAGACTGGGTTATACCTGTGCTGTATGAATATTGATAACACATTGATAACATCCTTTCGTTCTTTTTTTTTTTACATATCTCTATCAATCTTTCTCTCTCACTTTCTATAAAACTGTCTTGCATAGCACCATAATTAATTGCCTTGTCTTTTACATTTGATTTGAGCCGCTGAATGAAACTGGATGTTACATAATGTGATGTTTAAGTCACAGATAAAATGTGTATTTTAAACAACTTCAGCTAAAACGGTTAGTAATGGAGTCTACTGTTCAGTAACTAAAACTACAGAGGTATTATTTGGCCGATCAGCCTCTTTCAATGGAACGAGAAAATGTGTACCTGACAGTACATGATTGAGAAAGACAGCTTGAGGAAAGGTGTGCTATTACTTTTCAAAGCAATCTGGCTTGCGATTTTCACCTGATGGACAATAGATCTCCCCTCCCATAAAATTCCCATGGACTTACATTGATGGTGGAACCTGAGCCATATCTAGGGCCTATAAACTTCACACAGCAAAGAATTAATGAGAAACATATAGGACCAAGATAAATTTATCTATTAATTTATTTCACTTTACTGAAATAAAATAGAAAAAAATGTTATTTATTGTTTTTTTTATTATTTTATCTTGAATCTGTCTGTCTGTCTGTCTGTCTGTCTGTCTGTCTATTTATAAAATAAAATATAAAAAGTTAAACTTACGTTATTTCAGTTATTTCACATTTTTTTGTTTTTGTTTAGTATTACAACTAAAAACTAAATACACTACAACTTAAAACTTAAAATATGAAATTTTAATAAAAAATAAAGAAGAACTAATAAAAATGTCAAAAGCAAAATTACTAAAATGTAATTTAAAAATAACACAGAAAATATAAAAATTAAATCTACATTTCTATGTTTAGTTTTTTTTTGGTTTTCTCTTTCAAAAAGAGTAAAGTAAATTTGTACTCAATCTGTCTTTTAAACTTACTCCTTTGCTTGTCCTATAATAAGATTTTTAATTTTTCATCCATTTCATTTTATTTTTGCTTACAAATAGACAAAACAAAGAGAATTAGAAAAAAATCACATCACCTTTGACAATTGAGCTGACCCCCAGCAGTACCTGGTGATGAATTTAGACAGCAATTTCTTCAGAAAATGAAAGATTGTTGCCTCAAATGCTGGTACGCAACAAAAGAAACTAAAAAAGCATGTCACGAAACAGCAGGGTGAAATGGGGTTGTGAAAACATTTAACACACCATGTGTAAAGCTTGGTGTGCCATGCTGAAAGCAAAGAAAAAGCAAACAACTCCAGGGGAGAGTAGGATGACTAAATCTGCCCTCATTTCAGTTTCAATCAAGCACTTTATTAGCAGGCAGATGGAAGTGAATAAATCTCAGCATTTGGTCTGCAGCATGTTTTTTAATATTACAATACAACAAGCTATAATCCATTCAGCATACAATAAAACATGATTGACTTATTAGATGCAGGGTTCACAAAGCTTTTGCACGTAAAATAAAGTAATTTTCACAAGAATTACTGAAATACCTCAATGGGTTTTACCATTTAACACCCAAACGCTCCTGAGATTCATGCTCAGCTCAGACTAAATCCCTGACATGTGCCGCTGACGTTGAAACCTAAATCCCTGGTATTTGTCATCGTTCACTAGCAAAAGTGCCGTGGACATTTCAAAGCCCAGTGTGAAGTGAAAATAGCAGGGGAACTCTTGAGCTCAGTGGACTAATGATGTTCATCTGTCCTTGCTGCTAACAGCTGTTATAAAAGATTAAATGAAGTGCTGTATAATGTATGTTCTCTGTTAGAAACTCTTTGTGTGTCTACTTTCTCCCTCAGTTTCAGCACTCAACCTCAAGGGTTTAAATGCCATTATCAAGACTTGCATCACTTTTCCTTTCAGACGTACTTTTTTAAAACTATGCATAAGATGTCCCAAATTCCCTTACAGATTGATATCACTGAAATCACACCTGTCTCTGTGACAGCACTTAAAAGAAGAGTCAAAAGATGAGAGCAGCCAGTGCTTTTTTATCCAATCAGAAATTTCCTCTGACTGTCATTTTTTTTTTTGCCTCCAGGTTCGCTGAAATGTCTTCGAAGTGAGCAGAACAGAGCTTTTGAGGTCATATCTCTGCAGCATTTTATTCATGTAGACTTGCATTAAAACACACACTGGGCCTCATTCATGAAACATGAGCAGAACAAACTGTGTAAATCGCTCTCAAACCTATTCAAGTTGCATTTGTTATGGAAATCAAATTTATTACAAAAATTATATAGGAATGGTTCCATGAACAATTTGCACAGAAATGTGCTGCTTGTTTCATAAAAGAGGCCTTTGGAATTTATACAAAATGTTGTTTTCAATATTTTCGCTCAGTCATATTTGTGAACACTTTCAAATGTTAAAAAACCTCTTTGAAAAATAAATCAAAAAGTGAGGGCACAGGTAACAAACCTATTTAAATATAACCAGTGAATTCTTCAAATTATAGATGTTTTCATGGTTTTGAAAATATTTCAGTGGCTTTGTTGATAAGTAGCCTGTTTCCTTTCATCTCTGTTCAATTTTTAGTAATCTTGTATTTCTTTTTTATGTATTGTAAACATTTGTTTTTCACTCAGAATGTTTCTCCAGCGCTAATTAACAAACATCGCCTGGGACATTTAATCCCTTTAAATACCTTAAAGGAACCGTATGTAAGAAATTTATGTCAGTTAATCATAAAATGGCCCTGACATGTCACTAGACATTAAGAAATCATGTTCATTTCAAATACTTATATCACTGACAACAGTGGTCCGTCCAGGATATTGTCATTTAAAAGTGAGAGTTGCAGCCCTCAACTGATGTTATTGTTGTCATTTTGTGTTTTGGTCTGAGGTGCCACCCTCCAGCTGTCTACCAATCACAAAGTCAGTAGAGTTTCGTGATCCGGGTTGCCAGCTCTGTTACAGCTGCGGCTATACGAACGTGTCGGATAAAACATGTATAACGTAATGAAACGTAAAAGACCTCGTTATGAATCCGAAATACGTCGTGACAAAGTCCGAAATAAAAAAAGGATTTGTATAGGATATGCCTTTGAAAGATGGAGACGGCTGAAAACGGAGAAGAATTTGAAGATAGACGCCAACGTTGCTAATTTTCTCCTGGACAAGTAAGATTCATCTATGTTTGGCTAACTTTGCTTCCGTACACAGTGGATTTCCCACGGTCGGCCGTGCAAAATGCGTTCATAAAAAGCTTTATATCGCACCACTAGCAGGGTATGAAAACAACCTATGTTCCGACTGAAATGTGGTATTACAGTACATCTTTACGAAATATTTGGCTAATCGCCATCTGTAAATTTTTGCGATACATAATTACTTCGTAAAACATCTCTTGTGAAGCATAAACATAATTAACAGAAGAAAAACAAATTTCTGTGTAGGACTCGTCACTTGCCATTGGAAGCTCCTTATAGCAGCCTACTCCTGCAGCTTAGCTGGCAACCTCGAGTCAGGGGGGAGCGGGAGGGGATACACCGTTCTACAGTATTTTGAAAGTGATTGCAGTACCAGTTTTGGCCGCAATCCTACATACGGTTCCTTTAAAGAAGAGTTAAAACCTGCTAGAGGAAATGTTGAAATGTCACACTCTGATCCACATAACATGATTTTTTGATGTTTCTAAAAGTTAACATTTATGTGCATATGTGCATAATATATTGTCATTTTCTGTTCTTTTTTCCTGTAGTTCAACTGAGCATCAGGGTTTGGCTAAATTTATTCAATTTAAATTGGAGGACACTGACAACATGTCGACAGACAAGACAAGAGCAGGTTATGTATGCAAAGTCTCTGCTTTGAATTGTGGTAATTTTTAAAGAAATTCAAACAATATTTGTGACCCGCTTCTGCTTCTCATCTCATGTTGTAGGTCTATTGTTGCAAAGCACAGCTTTCTAGCATTGTGAATATTCTGAATTCTCGATGACAGTCCAAACCAGTGAAATATGATTTTCAAACCCATGCTAATGAAAGCAAAACTATCACGCTGACATTTACAATGTGCTTGCATAAAACGCGCCTCTCTGAGCTGATCTGCCTATAAAGTACATTATTGCAAAATATGTCTTGTTTAGTTTAATGGTTGAAGAAAAATCTGATGTATGACTTCATATTTGTTACAGTAAGTCTTACAGTGAGGGAAAAAATTATTTGATCTCCTGCTGATTTTGTACAATTGCCCACTGACAAATGATCGGTCTATAAGTTTAATGGTAGGTTAATTTGAACAGTGAAAGACAGAATAACAACAAAAAATGCATTGCAAAAAAGTTATACATTGATTTGCATTTTAATGAGTGAAATAAGTATTTGACCTCTTTGCAAAACAAGACTTAGTACTTTTTGGCAATCACAGAGGTCATACATTTCTCATAGTTGGTCACCAGGTTTGCACACACAGGAGGGATTTTGTCCCACTCCTCTTTGCAGATCCTCTCCAAGTCATTAAGGTTTCGAGGCTGATGTTTGGCAACTCAAACCTTCAGCTCCCTCCACAGATTTTCTATGGGATTACAGTCTGGAGACTGGCTAGGCCACTCCAGGACCTTAATGTGCTTCTTCTTGAGACACTTCTTTGTTGCCTTGGCCATGTGTTTTGGGTCATTGCCATGCTGGAATACCTATCCACGACCCATTTTCAATGACCTGGCTGGCTTCAATGCCCTGACCCTGATGGTACATGGCCCTGTCCATCGTCCCTTTGATGTGGTGCAGCTGTCCTGTCCCTGTAGCAGAAAAAAACCCAAAGCACGTTTCCACATCCATGTTTAATGGTGGGGATGGCGGTCACAGCTAATTGAGTTGAAGCCAAAGAGCTTGGTTTTGGTCACATCTGACCACAACACTTTCACCCAGTTCTCCTCTGAATCATTCAGATGTTCAGTGGGTCTGTACATGTGCTTTCTTGAGCAGGGGGTCCTTGCGGGCGCTGCAGGATTTCAGTCCTTCATGGCGTAGTGTGTTACAAGGTAACTATGGTCCCAGCTGCCTTGAGATCATTGACAAGATCCTCCCATGTAGTTCTGGGCTGATTCTTCACTGTTCTCATGATCACTGAAATTCCACGAGGTGATATATTGCATGGAGCCCCAGACCGAGGGAGAATGACAGTTATTTTGTGTTTCTGCCATTTGCGAATAATTGCACCAACTATTGTCACGTTCTCACCAAGCTGCTTGGCAATGGTCTTGAAGCCCATTCCAGCCTTGTGTAGGTCTACAATCTTGTTCCTGACATCCTTGGACTCTTTGGTCTTGGCTATGGTGGAGAGATTGGAATCTGATTTATTGCTTCTGTGGACAGGTGACTTTTATACAGGTAACAAGCAGAGGGTGCTCCTAATCTCAGTTTGCGACCTGTATAAGAGACACCTGGGTGCCAGAAATCTTACTGATTGATAGGGGATCAAATACTTATTTCACTAGTCTTATTAAAAAGCTTTTAGTTTTATGTTATAGAAGTTATAACTTTTTTGAAATGCATTTTTCTAGATTTTTTTGTTGTTGTTATTCTCTCTTACTGTTAAAATAAAACTACCATTAAAATTATAGAATGATCATTTCTTTGTCAGTGGGCAAATTTACAAAAAATGAGCAGGGGATCAAATAATTTTTCCATCACTGTAATATCCTGTAGATCAATGATAATCTAACATTAAAAGAAAAGATGGAATCACTCACTGCTCTTGATTAAAGGGTTATGAAACCCCCCTGTTTCATTACTGGCTAGCTCTCACCACAGTTTTGAAAAATGCTGCAAAAGTGGGCCTGGTGTAACACCGTGTCTACACCGGACGTGAGCGGCACTACAAAGTACAATAGAACTTATAATGCTGTCTACACTGGATGTGGCGCGGCGTGACACGGCAAATCCCCGACAGTAATCCACAGCCATTTGCACTATGCATCAAAAACATATATATGAATGCGCTCTAATAACTTTTAAGACTTATTTTGCCGCATTTTTATAAGCCTTTTGATGTGTTGCATCAAGGAAAAACACTTACACTTACTTTATGAATGAATCGCGTGTGTCGAACTCTTACACTCTCTTTTGATCCATGTACGTTTCTTTCAGTTAATGTAAGCAGTTTCATAGTCTGAAGCAGCTGTCACAGTAAATCAGCACACACTGTTATGAATAATTAAGAGAAGCGACTTCTCATTGGATAAGAACACGCAGCATCATGAATATTTATGAGACACCGACACGTCATCAAAGTACTATAGTCCATTGACACGTCACAAACGGTGACCCGAAAGATGAAAATAGCGCAAAAAAGCTCAAAATTAACCAGTTCTCTCTAACAATTATTATTAACAGATGCTAACGTTGCTTTCTATGATGTGCAAAACAAACACCTTTGGTAAATCTAAAAAAAAAAGTAGTCTGGGGTTTCATAAAACTACTGTTTATTTGCATCTTTTTTCTTATTTTATTAATAACAAAGATAAAATTAAAAAAGCTATACTGTGGTTAGTAATATTGTAATTATTAATAAGAAAAGAATTGGAGGAGCTTTGAAATCTTCACCTTCAGAAAAATCAACTCTGCTGACACTTATCACCTTTTTGTCAGATTCCAACAAGTCATATAGCATTTTGAAGGTATTTTTATTGAGAATGTGGAAAAAAAAAAACATGTATTTTTTTTTAAATTTCCTTAATCTGACTCATTTTGCCAGCACGAGTCACACATTCCAATGTGTTGTGACAGATTGCTGTAGTGTCTCAGTTCAAGCAGCACATGAAGCAATAATCTCTTCCTTTTTATTAGTTATAGCACAAACAAACATGGATTAACATCAGAAGGTATCTTGTCATCAGTACACACCATTTTTCAAATTAAAGTTCACAGATGTTATTCTACTGTCCTGTCGGGTTTGTTTGTCAGACAAAAAGGGCAATCAATCTCCTTGTGAAGGGTCAATTGGAATAACAGCAGACACAATTAACTGTTTAAAGGTTGTATCAGCGATTTCTAGCCTGAAACATAAAGTGTCAAATTCAGCTGACCTTTCATCACGATCCGCTCGCTGCCTGCCCCATAAATTGTCTGTGAAAAAAACGCGTCTCTCTGGTTAGCCTAGGGTCCGAGATATGCCAAAAAAAACAATCGGCACTACCAACCTTTCCACAGATAAACAAACAGTGTTCCAACCAATCAGCGTCAGGGGTTTGGTGTTGTGGACTTTCCTACTGGTGCAGGGATGTGAGGGAGGCGGAGCGAAAGTCTGTTTGTTGTAACACTGTTTATCTGTGGAAAGGTTGGTAGTGCCGATTGTTTTTTTGGCATATCTCGGACCCTAGGCTGACCAGAGAGACGCGTTTTTTTCACAGACAATTTATGGGGCAGGCAGCGAGCGGATCGTGATGAAAGGTCAGCTGAATTTGACACTTTATGTTTCAGGCTAGAAATCGCTGATACAACCTTTAACAATGATGTATAATGAACAATTAACCTAGTTGTTAGACTCTAAATGAAAAAGGATACATTAGAGCCAAAAAGTATTTTAATTATAGATTACACAGAATATGAATCATCCAGTGTTTCTGGGAATGCCTCATATTTTGTGTGCATGATAATGTGTTTGAATAATTTATACCAAAAAAGGGAAATATATTAAAAACCACACTTACGTCATAAAGTCATTTGAATTTCATTTCACTTTAATTTTACTTCCTTAAATGTTATTACAAATTATTTTGTAGAATTCTGCACACTATTTGCTACCTCAGTTCTAATTCAAGTTCATTAATTAAATTAAAATTCAAAAGGCATACTCGGTTAAAATTCATAGCTTGAATGCACATGGAACTTTTTTAGACTTTTTATTCAAGTAGACTCATTAAAAATACACAGTTGGCCTCATTTATGAAACGAGCAGAAAAAACTGTAGATCATCCTTAAATCCACTCAGATTGAAAATGTTGCATGGAAATTATAAAATTATATTAGATTATAAACTCGAGTTTCATAAATAAGACCCTTTGAATTTATACAAAATGATATTTTCAATAGTATTTCTCTTCTGGCATGTCTGTGAAGACTTTTGAATGTCAAAAAGCAGCTCTGAAAAATGAACGAAAAACAAGGGAATAAGTAAACATATAAAATAAATAAAAATGTGTGGCATTTTCATTAATAATTAATAACATTAAATATTAATCATCCAGTGTTTCTAGAAATACACCTCATATTTCGTGTGCATGATAACATTCATGAATAATTAATACTCAAAATAAATGAAATATATTATTAAAAGCCACTCTTACATCATAGAGCCATTTGAACTTCATTTCTCAGGCCAAATTCAAGCTCATCAATTGAATTGAAATTCATAAGGCATACTCAGTTCAATTCTGACTCATGCCAAGGTTATGGATTTGATTCCTAAGGAACAAACAAACAGATAAAACTCACAGCTTGAATGCACATGAAACACTGGCATGAGACAAATTATTAGTTGAAAATGCAGATAAAGTTTTGCTTATCAAATGTACCTTTGCCTTTCTTTCTTTTTTTCATTTCTGCATTGAAAAGAGAAAAATGCCTCAGGACGGTCATGTTTTTTTAACGCCCATTCTCGCCTCCTCAGCTGCAGGTGTCATTGTAATGACGGTCTTTGAAATCCTGAACCCCACGCCGCACTAGTGAGAGGAGGCGTGTGATGCCCAGCTGGTTGCTATGGCTCTCCTCCTCTCAAGCCAGTAAGATCACAGAGGCTAATGGAACAAATTTCCTAACATTAAGGGGTGAACATATCTGGGTCATCTCATCCCCCTCACTTCCTATAGGAAACAAGCTAACAAACAAGCAGAGTGTTATAAATGTGCATCTGCGTGTGTGTGATATCTGCATTGTCTGCAGCGCCACAAACTGATTCGCAGGTAATCAAGTGTGCCGTACTGCGATAATTTCGCGAATGTCAGAGAAATTAGAGGTCAGATTGCTGCATGTGGCACAGCATTTGCCTGTTTTGAGGTGTTTATCTGGGGCACGAACAAAAGATACATGTGCGCTTTTGTTAAAAGCACTCAACGTAAGCATGTACTCTATAATAATTTGACATTATCCCCAAGATATATTCAGCTTGTTTCATAATGCTTGTCGAAATGTGTTTGAATTCACAGAGGGCTTTGTGTGTGATGAATGAACTTAAACTAAGCGATGAGGAGCATTTGTTGTTGTTCTGTTCAGAGGAAAATCATTTCTGAGTCGCCTTTTTCATTTAGCATCCCTGGATCTCGTTGTACTTGGGCGTGAAGGTTGTTTATTGAGTTCTTAGCTCTTTTTGCTGCAATGTTTTCATCTGGGTCTTACAACCTTCATCAGTTCATCTTGTAAATTGTTCAGGCTGTTTTGACGCCGTGCCAGTTTTAAGTGATTTTTATGATGCTGTCATGACTTATGCTGTTGTAATGGGCTTTTAAAGACTCCCGGTTCAGAGGAAACAGATGTTTTAATGGGCACAGAACCAAGTTAGACCTAAATCACTGGCATCTTTTGATTTAAAACTACGGATGAGTTGGTGCGTGTGACTTTGTGACAATGGAGTGATATAAAAGGTCACAATCACTGATACGATCTGATTTAATTTTCTGTGTGCATTTGAATATGTGTGTTGTCTCTTAAAGGGATCATATGATGAAAAATCAATTTTTGCTTTATTTTGAAGTTAAATAGTTTTGAAGTAATTCATTTTAAGATCTAGCCAGGGCTACACAGTGCAATGCTGCAGAAATAGAAACCAAGCAACCAGCAAAACACCCTGTATCTCATTACTTGTCACAGCCACAGCTGGTTAGAAGAAAAACACACATTTACATGGAAGAGTTTTTCAAAGCAAAGCTGGATAATAGTCATGAAAAACTAACTTATGACTTTATGGTCCAAGAGACTTTGACTGACATTATAAATCAACCTCAGGGGAAAAAATGATGAATTTGAAAAAAAAAAATATATATATATATGTGACCCTGGACCACAAAACCAGTCTTAAGTCGCTGGGGTATATCTGTAGCAATAGCCAAAAATACATTGCATGGGTCAAATTTTTTTTTTTTTTTTTTATGCCAAAAATCATTAAGAAATTAAGTAAAGTTCATGTTCCATGAAGATTTTTTGTAAAATTCCTACTGTAAGCATATCAAAATGTAATTTTTGATTTGTAATATGCATTGTTAAGAACCTAATTTGGACAACTTTAAAAGTGATTTTCTCAGTCTTTTTGATTTTTTTGCATCCTCAGATTTCTGATTTCAAATAGATGTATCTCGGCCAAAAATTGTAACAAACCATACATCAATAGAAAGCTTATTTATTGAGCTTTCATATGATGTATAAATCTCAGTTTTGTCAAATTTAACCTTATGACTGGTTTTGTGGTCCAGGGTCACATATATGATTTGAACCTTTTAGGTATTTGTTGCACCCGATTCCTCAACCTTTCTCAGTTTTTTTCTCCCTTTCTTTGGTTTCTTTCTTTTCACATTTCCTGCTATCCAGGGATTCATTATCTCTCGTGTCTCGTTCTCATGTAATGTAGCACTGGAGCACGATCCCTCCTCCTGCCTCGGTTCTTCTCAGCCGCATTACTTTTTCACAGCTTGTCATTTCTCATTGCTGGTCACCATAACCTTCAGAGTAAATGCTCAGTACTCAAACTTGTATCATTGTTCTTTTCTTTATGTCACCTTTCATTTCAACCTGCATTTTAAGGATTGACGTCTATTGTTGTTCTGTTTATTTTGTGACTGACTCTCTTTCTGTTGAATAGTAAACTGGTTCATGTAAAGACTTTATCTCTGATGCCCTTTTACCCAACAAATATCCATCTGACATCCATTCACGCTCGCTGTTATTTCTTCTGATCCATCTGTGAAGGAGAACGCATTGCTGTCAGACCACTTGAGATACGTGCAGGCGGCTAACAGCTGGTATCATGTTTATTTTAATCCTTTTTGTTGAGACTGTCCATCTAATGACCGTCACAATGACTGTAATGGGTCTAGATTAGATCTGATAAGAGTGATGATGGGGTTGAGGGAACTGCAAATATACCTCTGACAGCCTATGATGGTTGAGAGCTCTGTGAAACCCGACAGAGATTAAATAATTATGGCTATTACTGCAATGGTATTTAAGTGGAACAGAGACAGAACATAGCTGTCATTTTACAGAAAGAGAACATCTTTAAATGTGTTTCAGCCTTTTTTGCTGTTTTTTCTAAATGTTGTTGAAATGTGCTACTAGTGCTTTCGAAGTATATATTTGAGCTTCCATTCCTTTTGAGAAACAGTAGAAGAGAATATTTTCAGCAGTGATGTTATGAAACCTTGAGTGGTCTAGCAAGACTGTCCTATTGTCTTTTTTCACTACAAAATCCAGAAGAAAAAATATAAGACGAATGTAGAATGCGAATGTAGTCTTATTTTTTTGGACCATTAGGACGTGCTTTGTGACACAATTTCTTGTTTTTATTACCGTAATACACCTGTAAAATACCTTCATGCATTAAAATAAGCGTAATGTAAAATGAGTATAACAAATACTTTTATGCATTCCTACTTAAGTCTTTTTTTCTCTTTTTCAGTGTTATTGTTAACTAAAACTAAAACTATTAAAAACTGTTAATTGAGTAAAGCTGAAATGCTTTGTGACACAATTACTGTAATTCAAAATATTCAAAAAGTTTTAACCCCCGGCTCTCAATGCATTGTTTTTCCTTCTGGAGCATCAGTGAGCATTTGAACCTTCTATAGTAGTTGCATATGAGTCCCTCAGCTGTCCTCAGTGTGAAAAAATTGGATCTCAAAATCATACAGTCAGTGTTGGAAAGGGTTTAAATGCACAAAATAGTTATTATAAAAACAAAAATCTTATTCAGGTCAGTACTAAATAAAAAAAATGCATTTTTTATGATCCTTCTTAATTTGTAAAATAGTTTACCATTTTACAGATTAAGCTAGGTGTATGTAAACATTTGACCTCAACTGTAAATATTAGATGGAAACCTAAAACTGAAAGGAAAATTTAAAATGTTTCATTGGCAACTGACTGAAATAAGTCATACAATTAATAAAACTGAAATAAAAACAGAAATAAACACTAAATAGAAATATGTATTAAAGTACTTGACTAAATGACTAAAAGTTCAAAATTAAAATGAACTGAAAATAGAAAAAATTTAATATTAATAAATACAGTAATGGTAACTAATACTAAATGTGATTGCATGGACAAAATCAACCAGTACATCCTTCAAAATTTCTCCTCTGGTTTTAAGAAAGTCATATGGGCTCTAAGTACCATAAAAGTGAACAAATAATGCCATATTTTTCTATTTTTATTTTTTGAGTGAACAATTCCTGGTTTGGAGTCTTAATTTGCATACCAAAACCTTTATCTATCATAATACATTCTGTCACCCTCACTGCAATATATCTTAGAGTTTTTATAATCTACATCAAGTCTTTAAAATTCATGATTTGTCCAGATCTTAAGTTCAGCATCAGGCTCATCATTTATAAATGTGGCAACTAAATGTCCTGAAACAGCCCCTGTCCTTTGAGTTCCGTCTGTGTTGTGTGTCTACTGAAGCACATGATCTGAATTTCTGTGTACTGTATGTGACAATTTGACAGGAGGGTTCTATACGCAATTCCTTTTGTATTCTTGGTAAGTTAAATAGTCTGTTGGAACAAAAAATATTACTTGGGAAATTTCAATATTTAAGTGGTTTGCTCATTCTAGCTGATGTGCTGCTTGATAGTGTTAGCAATATTCATTACAGTGAATCATTTACAATGAGAAATCAGCATGTGATGGTAACGCTTTAATGAGAGTAATACACTGCTGACATTAAAGATTTTTGTTTTCTGAAAAAAATAAGTCATACAGATTTGGAATGACACAAGGAGAAGTAAATGATGACCCTAAAGGATTAGTTCACTTCCAGAATAAAAATTTCATTACAGTTTGTTCACCCCCATGTCATCCAAGATGTTCATGTCTTTCTTCAGTCGAAAAGAAATTAAAGTTTTCAAGGAAAACATTCAAGGATTTTTTCTCCATATAGTGGACTTCAATAGGGATCAGTGGGTTGAAGGTCCAAATTGCAACAAAATCACCAAACATCATTGTTTTACCTTTTTTTTGCACGTTCACAAGACGAGCATTTTTAGTTAAAAAGTATATACTATTGTATTTTTTTTTTTTTTTTTTTTTTTAAATGACCAATCGTTTCGATCAATAAGATGCTTGTTCCTCGGTTGGGATCGTGTGGAGCTCTTTGAAGCTGTATTGAAACTGCAATTTGGGCCTTTAACCTGTTGATCCCCATTGAAGTCCACTATATAGAGAAAAATCTTGGAAAGTTTTCCTCAAAAAATCTTGAAAAAGAAAGACATGAATATCTTGGATGACATGGGGGTGAGTAAATTATCAGGACATTTTTATTCTGCAAGTGAAATAATCTATTTCTGTGTTTACTTTTTAATAACTGTATATGACCTTTTAATAACATATACCTTAAGTTTGGCAAGTGTTTGGAAAAACCATCCCTGTTGTAATTATAGAAAGTTTGTTGCAGTGTGAATAAGACCAGACACAGACATCTACAGGGAAATAGATTTTCGGTTTTAGTTGAAAAGATTCTCTATTGCTATTGATTGCTTGACTGTGACGCTCAGCAGCTAAAGCGCGGGTCAATCAGCAGACTCTCTGTGGACCTGCACTGTGCACCTTCTACCATTAGTATTCATACAGGCCAATGGGCTGCTAATCTATAAGGCCTCCAATATCTACCCACTGGGATAGTTGTATAATTACATGTCATTAATATTCATAACACAATCCAAAGGAGACGTATCTTTAAAGGCAGTGTTTTACAGAGGTTATCACAGGTGCAGAAACATGCTGCAACTTGTATTTATACAAAACCTAGACAAGCATTATGGATTCTGTTGATTTAAATTGGGGTCAACATGCTTTACTACAAACGGAAGCCATACAATTGCAAAATAGCTGGCGTTCAAAGCAAGAAAGTTCAAAGAAAATATGACTACTTTGATTGTATTTGGAGTTTTGCTAATGTAGACCGCAGTCCTTTGGGACTTGGTGATTCCAGTTATCAGCGCTCTCTCATTTCCTCGTAGATATGTGGGTATCCAACAAATTGAATAAATCATGCTGGAATGAAAGATAAAACATTGCTTGTCCCCTTCCGTCCAGCTTATTTTCTTTTACTAGGGATGCAAAGTACGTCTTCGCCTTTGTATTATGCCCACGCCTGAGAAAGTGTTCCCTAACAAGACCAGACAACCTGCCGATGTGTATTCGTCTCATAACACAAAAGCATATGCACAGTAGTTTATCTAATGTTCAGCATTGCATAATGCAGATTTAGCTACCAGGCAAAAGCAAATTTGATTATATTTAAAATAGTTTGTGTAACTTATGTTTTAAAATGCAGCTTAAATGTTATTAAAATAATTATGTTCACAGTGGCTGCATTTATTTAATTAAAAATACAGTAAAAACTGCAATATTATTTGAAATATTAGTGCAATTTAAATTCATTTTTTTTTACTATTTTAATAAAATGTCAATTATTTCTAAAGCAAAGCTGAATTTTCAGCATCACTGCTCCAGTCTTCAGTGTTACATGATCCTAATTCTAATATGCTATACACACACACACACACACACACACACACACACACACACACACACGCACACAAACTATTGCAGCTAGTAATTTCTGTCCCATCAAGGTTTGTGAACAATATGGTCAATCTTAAACCCTAAAATGCTAAAATACAATTTTCTTCTCTTTGCAGTGATGGCAGTGGGTTACCTTGCCAGATGTTTCCCAAGAGGCTTGATTAAATTCACACCCCCAGTCTCCAGTCCCAGTGGAGTGTGCAGACTGAGCCCGAGTGTACATGTGTCCAGAAAACTAAAGCCTTTAACGACTGCCCAGGGAACGCAAGACTCCGCAATTCTCATCTGGCTGTGATGCGGAAAGTAGGGCACACAGAAAAAGCACTGGCATACGCCTTATTCAGCCCGCCGCCATTTTGAATTGAAAACGAGGCTGTGAGGGATAGCAGTCCATCAGCACCCACTGTGGCGTATTGTTGCGTAGATCATATAACCTTAAAATAATAGGTCATTTCACATTTTTCCATGGGACAAAGAGCTCCAGGAAATGTGGATTGTTCGACAGGACATATAACCTAACTTTCAGGTAACAATATTGCATTTATTTAAGGAAATGACTGTGGAAACACTGCTAATTCCTAATGTGAGCATGTTTATCTTCCTTTAAACGCTTACACAGAGTTTTTCAAATGATGTTAAATAGATTAAAATGCTTAATGGTTTGTGTTAAGAGCCTGCAGCTAGGTCATAAGCGTCTTTCCGACCTTTATTATGAAATTACGATAAACATGACATTTTCCTTGTCTAAAGCAAAACAGAAACAAAAAATTATGTTTTGAATGTCATTTTGCGATTTTAAAAGGGGTTGACCTCAAACACTACACAGCAAACTAATAAATAAATGTTATCTTTTGATCGCTTTGCATAAAAATAAACTTTCTACCCACTGTTTTTTGTATGACTTAACATGTTGTCTGAAAGAAGCTTACGATCTAACTGCAGGCTCTTAACACAAACTGTTAAGCATGTTAATCTTCAAAACATCATTTAAAAATAATATCTTTTTCATTTACGACCTTTTCGTGAGGTCTTTGAGTCCAGGTAAACACAGACGGAGCTGAAGCCTCCTTAAGCTTCCTAATTCCAGTCAGTGAAAAACAATCCTGAGTAAAACGTTGAGCACACTCTTGTGTTCTTTGTAATCTATACAAAATGGAGATATTTAGTTTAGTTGTTGTAGTAAAACATAACATTTTAGCTCTGCATAAACGTTTAAAGGAAGATAAACGTGCTCGCATTATAAATTAGCAATTAGCCAACCGGCTAGTTTCCACAGTCATTTTCTTAACTAAATGCAATATTGTTACCTGAAAGTTAGGTCCTATGTCCTGTCGAACTTTAATAATACACATTTTCTGAAGTTCTTTGTCCTGTGGAAATATGTGAAATGATATATTCTCTTTATTTTTATGACTAAACAATCTACATCCCGGTACGCAACAATACGCCACAGTGGGCGCTGCTGCTGGACTGCTATCCCTCACAGCCTCGTTTTCGATTCAAAATGGCGGCGGGCTGAATAAGGCGTATTAACCCTGATAGAGAAAAGGGGCCCAAGTGCTATACTTACTCACATCAAGCTCTTTCATCTCAGTGCAGTTCTTAATAATGAAAGAAGCTACACGAAAGATTTAAATTGTCAAATTAAATTAAAATCAAAATGAAATACGTGTTGCTATGCAATGTTAATTCATATTAAAGGGGTTATCGGATGCCCATTTTCCACAAGTTCATATGGTACTTTAGGGTTTAATAAAAAGTATGTAATATACTTTGGTTAAAAATTCTCAATAGTAGTGTAAAAAAACACAATTTTACCTTGTCTAAATCAGCTCTGCAAAATATCAGCTCATTTTATTGCATGGGCCTTTAAATGCAAATGAGCTCTGCTCACCCCGCCCCTCTCTGCTGTGGGATTTCGAGCTGTGATGTTTACATTAGCCACATTTAGCTGCGTTTATCGGCGGAACTTAACAACAAGCATATTATTAAGAAAAGCCATTTCCAAAGATGCATAAAAAACCCTTATACTCACTTCTGCTGTGGTCACAAATGATTCACACAAACATAGATGCATATGTAGATTGGGATCAGCGCTTTCCTTTAAAAAACTAAAGTAATGTTATCCTCTGCCTCTTCAGTGGGTCAGATGTCGGGAGTAAATGACTACTGCTATCTTCATTATTACATTCAATGACAGAACACCTCAATCGCTCGATTAGAGTCTTCCTCTGCACCTGAGTCCACACAATGGCGATCGTATTCGGACTGTTTCAGCTCGTTGAGGGTTGGTCTCACATAAGATGCTCATGTCAGTCAACTATGTGCCATCACAAAGACAAGAAGCTGAGAATGACCTGATTTTAATAAGGGGATATTACTTTTAAAGATTAAAAAAATACCACTGGGTGGATTTTTATCATTGTAGGGTGGTTGTGTACACAAACTACCTACACACATTAACGTTGTGTTCAATGCTCTCATGCTTGGCGGTTCGAAAAATGCATTATTAGTTCCGGGTTTGATGAAGGCTCGCCTTCCAAAAAACTAAATGTGTTGTGATTGGTTAGCAGTACTGCGTTGCGATTGATGAACATCTTAGATGGTGATTCTCACATTTAAATATGGAATTTTTTCTTAAAACACATCAGATTGCTAAAGAAGGCTTTTACTGACTCCCCCTGAGTCACGTGAGGCACTTTTTATTATGGACTGACTTGTTTCGGACTGATGGAGAGAAACACCAGTCTATGCCATTCTAAAGCTTGGGAGTGCCAGGATTATTTTTAATATAACTCCGATTGCATTCATTTGAAAGAAGGAAGTTATATACACCTAGGATGCATGGAGGGTGAGAAAATAATATGCTACAGTAGTGTTGTTCCTATCGTTAGTCTGCAAGATAGCCAATACATGATATTATCATTATTGTGCTAATGTATTTAATTATTTACATGCCCCCAAACCAGCACGGCTACCGGAGCAGTTTATGGACATTTTAGTCAATGCTTACATTTATACGAGCCTCCCTGTGGCTTGCTAAAGCATCCCAGAAGCAGCTGTCAATGCTACATCTCTAAAGTTAGGCGAATCCTGCACCTCGTCCACGATTCGATTTACGTTGTGACATCAAAGCATCTGGAAAAGTAGTTTTTGAAAATTTATTTTTTAAATATCTCCCTTTGGAGTGGACTTTGAGATTTGTAAATTGTAGATGTTTTTTTATGCCCAAATTTACACACCACACACTGGCTAAAATTCAAAAAGTGAAAAAGCATCTAACATCTTGTAAAGCGAAAAGCTGTTTGTTTGTAATAAGGAAATCCATTATTATGGCAGTTTTAACTTCAAACAGTCTTCTATCTATAATATTGCTTTCTCCAGTAAAAAAGCCATCTCTTCTGAATCAGAAGAGAGAAATATGCACAGATTTGTTTACAAGCAAAAACAGTTCTACGCAAGTATGTTGGTGGATTTTGATGTGAGAGGACAACAGTGGATGGACCTTTTCGCTGGAGGAAGTGTTATTATGGACTATGGACATCTTAAAGTATTAGTTCACTTCCAGAATAGAAAAAATCCTTATAATTTACTCACCCCCATGTCATCCAAAATGTCAATGTTTTTCTTTCTTCAGTCAAGAAATTAAGGTTTTTGAAGAAAACATTACAGGATTTTTCTTCATACACTGGACTTCAATAGGAGCCAACGGGTTGAAAGTCCAAACTGCAGTTTCAATGCAGCTTCAAAGGACTCTACATGATCCCAGCCACAGAACAAGGGTCTTACCTAGTAAAATGAACTCTAGTTTTCTACAAAATATAAAATGAATATACTTTTGAATGACAAATGCTCATTTTGCACTAGCCCGACCTCAAGCATCAAGTACCAACCCAGTGTTTACAAAGCTATGCAAAGACTGTCAAACACAAAAAGTTAAAACAACAATGTTGGGCAATTTTAAAGCTGGAGGAAAAAATGCTATGTTTTTCACCCTACCCTACCTTTTTGAACCAAAGTACACAGATAAAGAAGTAACCACAAGTAACCTTTCCAATGTGATGCATGAAGTCGTGGATTGTAGAGCAAGTGCAAGATGAGTGTTTGTGGTTAAAAAGTATATACATTTTTATAATATTTTAGAAAATGACTAATAATTTGACTAGATATTTAGATCTTCATCCCGTTGGCTCCCATTGAAGACTCTTAAAAATAAAGGTGCTTCAAAAAGGTTCTTCAAGCGATGCCATAGAAGAACCATTTCTGGTTCCACAAAGAGCCATTCAGTCAAAGGTACATTAAAGAGCCATTTCTTGCTTACCTTTTTATAATCTAAAGAACCTTATTTGCCACAAAGAACCTCTTGTGAAACAGAAAGGTTCTTCAGATGTTAATGGTTCTTTATGGAAAAATTTGGACAAAAAGATTCTTCTGTGGCATTGTGAGTGTATGGAGAAAAATCCTGGAATATTTTCCTCAAAAAAAACAAACAAAAACAAAACAAAACATGAACTCCTTTTTGACTGAAGAAAGAAAGACATGAACATTTTTGGTTTAAATTATAAGGATTCTACAAGTGAACTAATCCTTTAATAATGAATTTGTTTGCTTCAAACAGCTTTTCACTTTACAATACATTAATTGATGGACTTTAATAGTGTGGATTACTTGTGATTTATTTATCAGCTGTATGAACTCGTTAGGATCCGTTGGTGAGCAAGTAATGTAAATTAAATAAAACCCATCTACATCTTGGATGGCCTGAGGGTAAGTAAATCTTAAGCAAATGTTTATTTTTTGGCAAACTATTCTTTTAGGAAAAATGCATATGCTAAGCTTATTTTTAATATAATAATTCAAATTATTTCTATGCTGTCATATTAAATAAACATTTCCTGCTGACTATGTTATTATTTTCTTCAAGACCTTAGCCTCGGGCTCATATTTCTCACATGCAGAGGCTAATATGGAATTTAAATGATATAAACCTTTACCTATGGTGATCTGACACCTCCAAACGTAAGTCCCTGATTCCCTGGTGCTGTTGTTAACATTTCTCTGTCACTTAAGAGTGGTATCTAAGGTCTGGTTGTTTAATAGGAATATTGTTCCAGTACTAGCAAGGATGCATTTCCAGGAACATATCTCACTTGGACATTTGTCTGGGGAATATGTCAAGCACAATTGCAGAAAGAAGCATCATGTTTTTGTATTTTCTACCCAGCTTTATAAGGAACCTATTAGTCATTCTCTTGACAGCAAATCAATGGAATCATGTTTTAGAACCACACTGAGAAAAGTTCACAACAAAGAGCAAAGACAACGATGTAAATGTTGCTCCATGGCTTCCCCATTTTATTCTATTTTGTGGTCTTTTAGTTTTGTCTTCTTTACCGCAGGGATATTTGGAGCCATTCTTAGTACTCACAGTCTGTAATATATTAGGCCAGACAACGAAGTGACTACTCAAGAGCTGTCATTATAATTGTCATCATCTCTCTATTCTACTCTCTCTCACTCTCATTTACTTCCCCCCCATAATGAAAAAAGAAATGAGTCTCAAGACGAAAGCATCTCTGATATATCCCAGGACCATTAGAGGGGAAAAATGTCCACTTAAGGATCACATGATATAATATAGAAGCTAAAATTGGAGGAAGAATGAGTGCGCATGACAAAAAGAGTTCAATAAGGTTCTCACGATAATGAATAGTGACATTTTAAATGTCTGTGAAGGCCTCTCTTAATGATTCTTTTAGCTTGCATTGTATGAGTTATAAACAGTTGAAGTCAAACATTTACGTACACCTTGCAGAATCTGCAAAATTTTATTATTTTACCAAAATAAGAGGGATCATACTAAATGCATGTAATTTTTTTAGCACTGACCTGAATGAAGATATTTCGCATAAAAGACATTTACATATAGTTCACAAGAGAAAATATTAGTTGAATGTATAAAAATGACCCTGTTCGAAAGTTTACATACACTTGATTCTTATTACATTTATTGTGCTCATGTATTTTATTATTTACATGCCTGAAACCGGCTCCAGCATAAGGCTAGTAAAGCTATCTACACTGTATGATGAATACATCTCTTACCACACACTTCACAAGTGCTATGACGCAGCTCCGACTCAGTAACCGATGATCATCACTCTAGTCAATGCTTATGTTTACATCAGCCTCGGCTCGGCATGTGTATTTCAACCCTCTATACCGCTCATATCAACGGTGCGGCTCTAGCACGGCTACCGGAGCAGTTTATAGACATTTTAGTCAATGCTTACATTTATACGAGCCGACCTGCGGCTCACTCAGGCATCCCAGAAGAGGTTATTTATGCCAGTGGTTCTCAATCCTGGTCCTGGGGGACCCCTGCTCTGCACATTTTGCATGTCTCCCTTATTTAACACACCTGATTGAGATCTTCAGCTCATTAGTAGAGATCCGTTAACTGAACTAACAAGCTGAAGATCTCAATCAGGTGTGTTAAATAAGGCAGACATGAAAAATGTGCAGAGCAGGGGTCCTCCAGGACCAGGATTGAGAACCACTGATTTATGCTACATCGCTAAAGTTAGGCGAATCCAGCACCTCGTCCATGTTTACAATTTCTGTAGACGGGATTTGCATTGTGACATCAAAGCATCTGGAAAACAAACGCTGTCGTCCAAAGGATCCTTTTGTTGTAGTTCTTGAAATTTTTATTTATTTTTATTTTTTTAAGTTAAATATCTCCCTTTGGAGTGGACTTTGAGGTTTGTAACTCTGGAGATGTTTTTATGCCCCAAAATAAACACTGGCTAAAATTAAAAAAGTGAAAAACATAATAGGACCCCTTTAGCATCTTGTAAAGCAAAAAGCTGCTTGTTTGTAATAAGGAAACAGCTGTTTTTTCTATTTTTCCTAAATTCTATGGTTTTTCAGCATTTTTTGATTGTATGATTTTGAGATCCATCTTTTCTTGTGGAAACTGTGGGAGGAAAAGGATCCATTAAGAGCCAAGGGTAAGCTTTTGAACAGAATGAAGATGTGTTCATTTTTCTTGTTTTGCCTAAATATATATATATATATATATATATATATATATATATATATATATACATATATATGTATTTCATTTAGTACTGCCCTTCAGAAGCTACAGAAGATACTTACATGTCTCCCAGAAGACATAATAAGTGATATTTACCCTGATCTTCTAATTAAAACGTTTTAACCCCATCTCTTAATGCATTGTTTCCTTCTGAAGCATCAGTGAGTGTTTGAACCTTCTGTAATAGTTGCATAGGAGTCCCTCAGTTGTGAAAAGATGGATCTCAAAATACAGTCATTGTTGGAAAGGGTTTACAAAAATGCTGAAAAAACTTTTGTGAAAAAAAATTTGTGAGCCTTTTTTCTGAAGAACGACAGGCATTTTAATATTTCAGGATAAACAAGGGACTCATGAATCAATAAATAACACACACTGTGGATGATTCAGGTAACAACACAGTATTAAAAACCAAACGTATGTAAACTTTTGAATGAAGTAATTTTTTATAAATTCAACTATTATTTTCTCTTGTGGACTATTTGTAAATGTCTTTTATGTCAAATACTGTATCTTATTTAGGTCAGTACTAAATAAAAAATAACATGCATTTTCTATGATCCCTCTCATTTTGCACAAATAAGGTGTATGTAAATTTTTGACTTCAACTGTAAATATTTGCTATTAATGGTAGGTACTAGGTACATTTTTCAGTACGTAAATGGAAAATGGCTTATGCCATGTTCATAGTTTAGCTACATTCTTCGTCCAAATGGATATGCTTGCACCATCAGTAATGAAAATGTAAGTTATGCAGTGTGTGGAAGTATTTTAGGTGCCCTTATCGCCTTGCTGCTTTGTAAGATATCACAAAAAAATAAATGACTTTATAATTTCAATTATAAAACAAAATGCATTGAGCAATCTGCATAATAATTTAAAGGTCAACAACTGTGACTGATTGCTTTCAGTTTGCTTAGCCACAGTCTCTGCTCTTTCACTAGGTAAATTAAAGCTTGTGTCCCTTATGTTAAAGCCCATTATGAATAAGCCACAGGGCAAACTTAAAGTAATTAACTGAAATACAGTTACTGGAGCTGATTTTTTTCTGGATTTGATGGTTAAAACTACAACCAGGTTATAATTACATACTGAGCTAACCAGAACAATAAATAATGACTTTCTCTTGGCATTGTCGTTTATAACCTTGTCAGAATGTACTGTATGGTCTGTGTAATACCCTGTTTATCTAAAAAAGTGGGTGTTTTGAATAATTGAATATAAAGCAGATATGATTCAGCCACAATATTTGATGCAAAAAAGTATGCATCCAATTTTGTAGTTTTCACAAAAAGAAATTTGGTAACAATTTACAAAAGATTTGTTAGTTAACATTAGTTAAAAACATTAGTTAAAATTAACTAAGAATGAACAATACTTCTATAGAATTTATTGGTCTTAGTTAATGAGAGATGCTCAGTCTTTAATCGTAGCATTCCAACATTCCACCCGCAGAATGTTTTGCATTGAGTTAAGTTTGACATGGATGCTAAGGGGTTGA
Organism: Garra rufa; assembly: GCF_049309525.1. NCBI lineage: Eukaryota > Metazoa > Chordata > Actinopteri > Cypriniformes > Cyprinidae > Garra > Garra rufa. The sequence continues at coordinate 45,337,827 of NC_133366.1, read as the reverse complement.
CTTGGAGTCTTGGAGCCCTGGAGCCCAAGTAAAATCTGAAATGGTTGACTTGGAGTCCAAGTCAAGTCTGAAGTCTTTAACCTGGAGCCTGAGTCAAGTCTGAAGTCTTTTTAGCTGGGGTTTTTATGCTAAGGGGTTGACTTGGAGTCTTGGAGTCCAAGTAAAATATGAAATCATTGAAGTCTTTAACCTGGAGTCTGAATCAAGTCTTGAGTCTTAGGTCATGAGTCTGAGTTAAGTCTCAAAACATATGATCTATGACCTGTTTTTTTTTTTTTTTTTTTTTTTTTTTTTTAAGATTTAAGGTTAATGTACATCCAGCCTATTACTTATATGTTTTGATCTATTACCATGTTCAAAACAGCTTTTCTGTTATATCTACCATTGACACATAAGGAAATATGTGACACAGATATTACAAAACCATACAAATAAATAATCAGGGGTATTCAATTAAAGTTCCAAGAGGCATGGCCAAGCAGAGGTCTGGACAAAAAGAAAAAAAAACACTCTTAAGGGTGAACCACATACAGAGACACGGGTCTGGAATGACACAAGCATGTACACCATGTTCAAAACAATATTTTATGTAAGCGAACGTGGGCGTGAAGCTGAGATATTTTTGCTGCTCTGCTATCTTTCAAAACAGACAGTTACGTACTGAATGACGTGGGGTTGCTGTATCTTTTTTTTTCTGCTAATAGCCTATGCATGCTTTCTTATACAGCCACTTCCACATATGGTGAGTGTTGAAAGCTGGAAGGTCTGTCAAAATGCCTTTTTGTGACTTTTACGATATGTGATAATAACTATTCTCCCTCAGCTTTTCGCACACATTTTGAATACTTTCATGGCACCATTTTCTTTTGATGGTTTCAGAATTTTAGCAGAAGGAAGTAGGATGTCTCCGTTCGTGGTTTTCAAATGTGACAGACAAAATCCAGCTTCACTGGATGCGCAATAGGTTTAACGATTTCCTCTCTAGTTGTTTGAAGTCACAGAGATACATATCCATCAGTATGTGTATTTTTTCTTCATAAAACTGGTAATTTATTTCTTAACATTTATTCAGTAAATGATTAAATAAAAAAAGCTTACAAAAATATCTTTTACATTTAAACTTAATGTGCCAATTTCTTAGGATTGTATTTTTTTTGTATTCATTTTAGAGTTTATTTAATGACTAAAAATGTCAAGTGGTTAACTTACAGTAAAAAAATTATATAAAAACGTATGATTCATAGGATTCATATCATAGGATGGATTTAATTGATCAATATTACAGTAAAATCCTTGTAAATCATTAGAAACAAATTTTATTTAAAATGAACGCTGTTATTTTGAACTTTCCATTCATCAAAAAAATCCTAAAAAAATGTCTCACATTTTCCACAAAAATATTAAGCACCACTGTTTCAGCTGTTTTCAAAATTAATAATATTAAAAAATAAAAATGTGCAGATAAAATTTTAATTTAAAGAAATTATTAAATTTCTTACCAACCCACAATTTTTTGAACAGGTTTAACCATTTTCTGTCTAGTTTTTTGAAGTCGCAGAGGTTTTGTCCTACAGCATGTGCATTTTTTTCTTAATGAAACTGGTAGTTTATGGCTTTACATTTATTCAGTAGATAATGAAATAAAAAAGCTTAAAAAAAAAACATTTTTTAATTTAAACTTAATGCGCATTTTTTAGTAATGTATTTAATTTATTTAATTTAATGAGTAAAAATGTCAAGTAGTTAACAACTTACAGTAAAAAACTAAAAATGTATGATTCATAGGATGAATTTAATCAACCAATATTACAATAAAATTTGTTTAAATCATTAGAAAAAGCTTTAATTTAAAATGAATGCTGTTATTTTAAACTTTCTATTCATCAAAAAATCCTAAAATTATTATATCACATTTTCCACAAAAATATTAAGCACCACTGTTTTTAAGTGTGCAGATTAAAATTTTTATTTTCTATCAATTTCTTCAAACATGAATAAAATCTTACCAACCCCCAATTTTTTGAACAGTAGTGTATATGTCTTAGTTGCTGTTATTAACAAATCATTATCAATAATTCTGAGTAATGAATATCATTTTTACCACTTGATCTATTTGAATTTAAACTTATCATAATAATGTATCATAATTTCATGCTTTACGCTTTTCTTGACACATTTTGACTTTAGAAAATAAGTACCACATCACTGACTTTAGTGTGTTAGTGTTTGATATTAAATTATAAGCCATATCAGTGATAATTTGTAATGTGCTCCTCCTTCCCATGATTATCATTTTCTTATCTAAATTTTGTACCAAAAACACAAACAAGCACAAACCATGCATTCTGTGAGGTTCTGAAGTTTTATATAATCTTAAAAAGAGGCTTGTTAATGTTTTTGCGCTTTATAACATCATCATGATTTTAGGATTTTTATTTTCTTGCTTACAGACAAACCTTGTCATTTTCATAGTTTCATAGTTCCATAGTTTATTCCTGGTTTTGTTTTGAGTCTCAGTCTTAGTTATAATTTTGTCGTGTTTCTTTGTTTGTTTCTTTTGTTACTTTGGACTGCTCTTTTGGTATTGACCCACGCCTGTCTTTTCGGATTACGCTTTTGTCTTGCCCTTCGTATTCCTGTTTGCTGGTGATTGACCCTGCCTGTTTTGACCACGTCCGTCAATAAAGCTGCATTTGGATCTACCTCTCACCGCCTCTGTAACACATATTATGCCCCAAAATTATTCATACAATGGTAAAATTTATCAAAATCTGGGACCAAACATTATTCAGACACTTCTAAATATTGTAAATATTCGTAAATATTGTCATACTAACAGTTGTCTGAATTTTTGGTTGATTGTAATCCATTACATACATTTGACATTTAAGATGAATTTGTTTCTTGCACAGTTTAACTATGAGTTTCTGTCATGTTTTATTGCCATTTTCGAAACTATAGTGAATAAACTGTAATAATGTAAGAAATGTTGAAGGTGTCTGAATAAATTTTGGCTTGACTGTATGTCAATCACCCAGATATAGATTCTCAGCAGAGGAGAATATTAGCACTTCTCAATAGCTGTCACATTTTAAGCACGTCCTTTTCCAGATCCCTCAGGGGTTTTAAGATTGTGTGACTCTGAGGTCTCTGGCGAGGCAGGGAACAGGGCTTGCGGTCTCAAATCATTCTAAACCTGAAAACGTATTTAAGAGCCCATGCCTTCATGCCACATCTCTTGCCGTTTGTTATTAAAGAGGTCATGCCATGGTTTTTCTTTCTTTAATATGTTCCTTTAGGTTCACTTTATATAAAGTTTTGCACACACTCACACAAGTTGCAATCATATGATTGTTTTCCACACTCATTCTAAAATTTTGTCTTAAATGATCTGTGTTAGGAGGTGTCTCCCTTACAGGATTCACAAAAATTTACAGATAATGTACTCACCCCCTTGCCATTCAAAATGTTCTTGCTTTCTTTCTTCAGTCGTAAAGAAATAATGTTTTTTTGAGGAAAACATTTCAAGAGTTTAGTGTACTTACACTGAAGTGTCATATAGTGTAATTTTCTTCAATAAATGAGTTTTTAGACACTTTTTAACCAAAAATGCACATCTTGATAGCTCTGCGATGCGCATGCATACTCTGTGCTTTCAGATTTAACACATTTAGGGTATGTCGAAAACTGCCATCTTATTTTGTCCAACTTCAAAATCGCCCTACATCGCTGTTTTACCTTTTTTTTGTAAAGAGCATTTAATCTTCTTTGCACAACTTCTTTGACTCTGTTAACACTTGGTCGATACTTCTGCAGCATTGTAGGATGATTTTGAAGTTGGAGGATGAAATTAAATGGGAATTTTTTAATATATCTTAACTGTATTGAACTGCAGTAAGTATGCATGCACAGCACAGAACTAGACAAGATGAGCATTTGTGGTTAAAAAAGTGTAAAAATATAAATTTATTTAAGAAAATGACAGATCGTTTTGCTAGTTAAGACCCTTTTTCCTCAGCTGGGATCATTTAGAGCCTTTTGAAGCAACGTTTAAGGTGCATTTTGTAAGTTCAAACTATCAGAGAAAATCCCTGAAATGTTTTCCACAAGAAACATAATTTCTGATTGAAGAAGGAAGACATGAACATCTTGGATGACAAGGGGTGAGTAAATTATCTGTAAATTTTTGTTCTGGAACTGAAATAATCCTTTAAGGTTTACAAGTAAAATGCCACTGTTGTAATAATGCGTGTTATAATGTTGTAATGCTGTTGCATGAAAAAACAGTGATGCATTGGCATAAATGTTTTGAAAACATTTATTTTACAAAAGCATAATAAAAATTGTTTATTTATGCTTTGTGACACAGCTGCTATCAGATCAAATACAATTGGCTGCCTTACGTTTTAACAAAAGCTGCTTTGAGATCTATTAAACCCTAATTCACAAAACAGTCTGCTGTTAAATGCTCTGAACAAACATAATCCTCCATTGTGATATGGGACTTTATTCAGTGTAAAAAAAGTTGATTCAACTTAAAGTAAGTGTTCATGCTGCCTTCAAATTTTGTTTAGTCAACATGAAATGTTAAGTTGTACTACATGAAAACGTGGATATTTGAGTTGAGTAAAATTAAAATTTCAAGGCAGCACAAACACTTACTTTTTCCTTTACTTGTTTTTTTTTGTTTTTTTTTTTTTGTTTTACAGTGTTCAGAACTTTTAAAACATTCACTTACAGACTGTACTTTTCAATTTGTCCTGTTGTAAGAATATAGCTCAAGTTTGTGGGGTAAGTCAGCAATTGAATGGGCATCTGTACTTTATCCAATGTAGACTGCTTCAGTGATTACAATGGTGGTGAAGACTGACACAGAAGGAAAGAAATTGTTGAATGAAGTCATTATTTTTGCTTTCTTTGCACACAGAAAGTATTCTCATAGTTTCGTTACATGCAGTTGAAGCACTGATGACTGAATGACAGAACTTTCATTTTGGTTATTCCTTTAAGTAATGTTAAGATGCATAAGTAATGTTAAGATGTTATGTTATGAAATGATTTGAGAACTGATATGAAATATCATTAGCAATTGGGGCAGATGACTTGTTTTGAGCTTTCTTGATTGATATCTTTAGATTTTCTAAGCTAGTACTTACAGTACCTAATCACCAAGGTGAAAAACAAGTGCACTTCCATACTTAAAGTGCTCTATTTTCACACACTAGTTTTGTGCTTAATATACTAAAATATATTCTTTAGTACTTCTTAAGATGATCTTAAGAACATCTAAGTGTAAATGTGCTACAGTATTTTGGGACACCATAAATATGAAATAAAATACACTTTTAACATACATATAAAAAAAATTGTTACCACTCTAGTGTATGAAGCATGGGTTCGAGTGTACTACAAGTGGTAACTAAATACATTTTTAATACAAAGATAGTAAGTTAAAAGCACATTTTAGTTCATATTCATGGTGTCCCAAAATAGCACATTTGAGTACACTTCTTTCATCTGGGCAAATAGCTTAAAGGGATAGTTCACCCAAAAATGAAAATGTGATGTTTATCCGCTTACCGCCGGGGCATCCAAGATGTAGCTGACTTTGTTTCTTCAGCAGAACACAAACAAATATTTTTTTAACTCAAACCGGTGCAGTCTGCCAGCCAAATAACTGAAGTGGATGGGCACCAGACCTTTAAAAGTAAAAAAAAAAAACATGCACAGACAAATCCAAATTACTCCCTGCGGCTCGTGATGATACATTGATGTCCTAAGACACGGAATGATCTTTTTTTGTGAGAAACTGAACAGTATTTATATCATTTTTTACCTTTGATACATAGCCACGTCCATCTGTCCTGAGCACGAGCTCATCATCCGGCTCGTTACATGTGAACGCGCTCTGGCGTAGCAAACGCCGTAAGGGGAAATCAGTGAAAAGTCAACAGTCCCGGATGAGTTTGCGCAAGCAAAGGTAATCTTTTAGCATTAAAGCAGTTTGAACAATCAGGATAAGTGTAAGTAATTACCATTTTGAATACCCACAATCTCTGTGCACTGTGTAAATACTGAATGTCGTATAAACGTGACAGATTGCTTCCGGCGTCTGCCTCTTTGCCCATTTTCGATTATCGGGGAGTGACGTGCAATGACGTGCAATGACGTGACGTCACGGACACTACGTCCATATTTTTTCTTACAGTCTATGGTTTGAACCTGATCAGAATGTTTGTGCTTCTTTATAAAGAAGTCTGATATCTCACCCTTTCGTTACATGTTTAATTGACCCTGTGCAAAAATATTAGTCTGGTTACATCTGATCCAGTTAGAAACATATTTATCCTAATTAAAAATATCCATTATCATATACCTGCACATTAAAATCAGCAACCAATCTAAATAACATTATTTTGAAAAAAAAAAAAAAAAGAAAGTATTTGAGCTGGCTATTCCATTTCAACTAAATTTAACTCACAAACAGCTAGCCTAACATTACCATATACTTCTCCATATTGGCAAAATATTTTAGCATTGTAAATTAAATATAATAACTTACATACATGGTATGTGCATGTAATACTAGCACAGATAAAGGATAGCGTTAACTGTCTAAAGTGCGAATTGATCTCTCCAATCTCATCAAGTTAAGTGATGTCGTCGGCGCCTCGTTAACTTACACAGCGGAAAATAAACGTTATTCAGCAAACAAACCTTATAATAAACTATAAAACGTATTTCAAATATGATGTTTTATTATTCGTCTTATCTTGAAACCATGCTCTTGTCTTCAGCTCATCTTTGATTTGAAAATTGCTTGAGCAGCGTTGCCGGCAAAATTCAAAAACTTTAGACAAATGAGATGTCAATCAGCATCAGAAACTGCCAGCAGCAAATAAAATTATAAAACATCCATTTGGCTCCACCACTGGTTAAAAATCTTTGTTTGTGTTATACTGAAGAAACAAAGTCACCTACATCTTGGATGCCTTGGGAGAAAGATAAACATCAAATTTTCATTTTTGGGTGAACTATCCCTTTAAGATATCTATAGGATATCTAATGGAATTTCTATTAGAATTTGGAGCAAATTCTTTAGAATTTTAATTGGATCAAAAAAAGATCTACTAGATAAACTTGCTTTTTTTCATAATAATTTTGCTGCAGATTATTTAAAATATCATAAGCAGAACTCTAAGTAGAAGCCTAAAAATGAAATGTGTGTTTGTAGTGAAAAGGCCAATTTGTCATGGAAAACCAGTCTATTTATTGATAGAACTTTAGAATGATCAATTTCAGTCAGTCAGAACTCAAAAGATAGAACTGATCTACTGTAATTTAACAGATACAAATCGAATCGAATTAGCAATAAATTGCATCCGTGTTTACCCCCATAAGAACTGAATCTCATTTCATAAAGCTGCAGCTACACTGACCAAAAGTGTTCAAACACACAAGAATTAGCTTTTTCATTTGCTTCCCTGATGCTGATTCTTCCTCTCACCCCCCTTCCCTTGCACAAACAATCAGACAAATTGTATTTCAGCAGTTTTCTCTGATTAAGCTTTGAGATATGTTCCATCACTCAAAGTTTGTTTATCACTTCGACAGCCCAAAGCCATTATTTGCAACAATCGATACTGCAACACCTACCGCAGAGTTTTTTTTTTTAAGGCTACTTATCCATTTATTGCTTTGAAATTCAACTTCTTGCTTTTTGTGAAAGATCTGATTGATTTAACTTGTTTTATAGCGCTTATTTAGCTGCTAAAAAGAGGTTAAACGGAGGTTATGGAGTGGGTTGTAGCTGCTACTCTTGACAGCGAGCTACTTCCGACCCCATTACATGAAAACACTGGAGTAATGAGCTGGGAAGTACCTTCACTGCAGGAAATTCATCTGAAACTCATATTCCTGGATTGGCTACTTTAAACATCTTTGTCTGAGGGTAAATGGCACACTAAAGAGAGGAAGACAGAGTGACAACCAAAGCACTCGGACATTTGTATGCACGAGTAGTTTTCTTTTACCGTACAGCCATGCAAATGCACTCAAAATCGCACAAATACAGGCAACAGAAGCAGCTGCAATCCATCCCCTGCTGTTCGCCTTTATGCCACCCATGAAGAACAGCATTCAGTCATAATCCCATCAGAGCTATTTGTATGAGTGTGTGTATGTTTGCATGCAGTCTGTGGAAGGGAGTGTTTTGGAAATAATATGCAGTGCATGAAAGTGAAAAAGTATGTATCGACCACTCTCTTTTGCATTAGATGTGGATCTCAGTGGCAGTATACAGCTGTGTCAATGCCTTTTGCATTATTCATGATATGATTTCTTGCAAAGGTGTGTTTGGTGTGATGTGTGTTTAGTGACACAGAACTGGCCTTGGTCTCTTGTCCAGATGTTTGTCCATAGCAAGTATGAACAGAGGATTTCAGTTTGCTTAACATTGGCATGTTGACGAAAAAACAAAACAATAACAAAAGCATGGAAAGGAATGGATGGGATAGCAGCAGCTTGCCAGCTTAATAGTTTTCAGATAAAAGATAAAAGCTTGACATTTGTAAATGTGCTTTGCATTTTAAGCCGCTGCTCTGGACGCAGACCTTGCCAGCTGCACTGCACACAAACAGTGGATTATGTCTAACGGGAACATTTAGCCTGGAGCATTGTATTATTTTGATGATGTTAAGAGGGAGGTTGCTGATGAATTGGCCAACATAAAACACTTTAAAAGGTAATAAGGCGATAAACAGAAATTAAGATGTCACAGTGCAAATGTGGGCATAAACTTTGAAACACAGCAGGAATCAGTTTAATATCTTCCTCAGACTGATGACGAGAACTTTCTCAAAACCACTAATTACAATCTGAAGTGTTTGGTATGAAATAATTTAAATAAAGTGCCATCTAAATGGATAAAAAAAACTTTCATCTACAAATGAAATATGACACCACAACATAATTAGCTTTATAATGGCAGTGAATGGCTGTCCAATAAAGTGCATCATACTCCATACGACTCTGGTGGGTTAATAAAGGCCTTCTGAGGTGTTTTTGTAAAAAAAAAAAAATCATATTTAAAACTTTATATAGGACTTTATAAGGACATACTGTTGGCTGTGATGAACACAGAAGTGCAGTGGAGAGAGCAAAACAAATTCCACAAACATATTCCCTTGCTATAAACAAAACTTGGTTCTTGTGAGACTAGTTACGCCATGCCTTTGTCCCACGCCATCTGCTGGAATGTCACTCTCTTGTGAACACGCAGATGTGATTACAGGTTATAAAGTTTCAAATACAGATATTTTTCTTAGACAAATACATCAATTCACTTCAGAAGGCTTTTATTAACCCCCAGTTTTGGATTTCAAAATCTCACTGCCATCTTAAAGGGATGGTTGGGAGTAGAATTGACTTCATTGCTATGAACTCCGAAGCCCATGTAAATACCCCATCCGGAGTTTTTTTTTACCTTAGTCGAACATTTATGGAGATATTAGAGTTTTTCGAATTGCTTGTTACAGGAGTGAATGGTACATGTAATGTATCTCGTAAATTGCACCACTAAACGTGCAAGTAATCTTACCAAACTTGTACAGTAGTGTAAATAGGTTATGTACTCACAAAACGCTGCATCAGAACATGTGTAAGTCCACCATGAGTGTTTTAAAAACACGTTTTACCCGAGAACTACTAGTCTCAGAAACTACAAGTCGACGTCACTTCCCTGGTTTGAAAAAAGCACGTAAAAGTCCTCCTACTACATCTGTGTGCATGTCAACTTGTAGGAGGACTTTTACGTGCTTTTTTCAAACCAGGGAAGTGACGTCGACGTGTCGCCATTTGTAGTTTTTGAGACTAGTAGTTCTCGGGTAAAACGTGTTTTTAAAACACTCATGGTGGACTTACAAATGTTCCGATGCAGCGTTTTGTGAGTACATAACCTATTTACACTACTGTACAAGTTTGGTAAGATTACTTGCACGTTTAGTGGTGCAATTTACGAGATACATCACATGTACCTATCACTCCTGTAACAAGCAATTCGAAAAACTCTAATATCTCCATAAATGTTCGACTAAGGTAAAAAAAAACTTCGGATGGGGTATTTACATGGGCTTCGGAGTGCATAGCAATGAAGTCAATTCTACTCCGAACCATCCCTTTAATATTCACTGCCATTATAAAGCTTGGAAGAACCAAGACATATTTTTAATATAACTCCCATTGTATTCGTCTGAAAGAAGAAAGTCATGTGTGATGGTAAGTAAATCGTGGGGTAATCCCTTTAAATCGCTCATGCTCACCAAGGTTGCATTAATTTGATTCAAAATGCATTGAAAACTGTAAAAAATAATTACAATTTAAAATGACTATTTCTATTATAATATATGTTAAAGGCACAATATTTAAGATCTTTTGATTAATCCAAAAACCACTAGAACAGTGTTATGTATTTTGCTGACTTGTGTACTCCCAATCCCGTCGCATCCCCCCGTCGCATGCCAATGATGTCATAAACCCTTGATTTTTGGGTTTATTTTGTAGAAAACGTGGAAACCCCAAAGACACTTTAATATTTTATGCATTTTATTAGACAGTTGAAGAACGCGCAGAGTAACTTTATAACAACAGAACTTTCAATGCACTCAAATGTATCTAGTATAATAAAGCAGCAATGCTTTTTCCTACATATGTCGACTGTGGCATAATAAAAGTTCCACTGCTTTTGAGCCGTATATTGCACTCGTTCTTCATTGCAATCGATTCAGCATCCTTGTTTCGCTTCCACGACTTTCAGCCCCATGCTTCATACTATATTGACCTTAATAAGTCTTTAATACATTAGCTCATCCATGGACATGGTTTCTGCCCGTGTCCCATCAGATTGCATTGGCTACTTATCCTCAAACTTCTTTGTTTGTTTTGAATATCTGCCCTCTAGCACAAACGTACATATTTTGCATATAATTTATTCCTGTGATGGCAAAGATTCTTTTGGGAACTTTTAAAATAGATTTTTTTTATTCTGTTAGTGCCAATAAATGAAAAGTTTTGAGTTTTCTCAGAGTTATCTCTGTATAAAACAATCTTCTTTTTGTGGTATGTCTAACCACAAATCCTACTATCATTTTCCAGTGATTTATTTTGTGTCATCTGTACAAGAGTTCTTTTCTGCACTAATACTTTTTTGACCTTCCACTTTTTTGAAGGCTTTTCTATTATTTTGCTGTCATCCAGTTGCCTCAAACAGCACATAAAAAAGAAGATTGGATATCAATCTGGAAGAAGAAACCACTGCTCAGTAAGCTGAAAGCAGCATTTTAACAATAGTCAGAACTAGACCTACACACTAGACCACAAGTCAGTAGTGAACTATTTCTTCATTAGATTTGCCATAGTGATTATTCAGTTTCAGACTTTCCTGCACTTTAATTTTGACATTTGTTAGTTCCAATTTGCGTTAATTGGAAGAAAAGCCATAATGTGTTAATGGATGTCTAGTTCCCTTCCGGGAACTCTACACTGCGTCCTGAGACACTTTGGGGAACGCCATTGGCGGGCCGCACTCTGAGTCATGTCCAACGTCCAATGAGAAACGGGAGTGACGTCACAGGCGCGGTGACGTCATCGACCAGGAAGTATATAAGCACGTGCGTTTGAAGCTGGCGTCAGCTTTTGTCATTCAGCGAGAGCGCTCTGTGTAATAGTCTGTCTGATCTGCATTTTGCTGTTTTTTAGTGCTAGTTTGCACTACTTTTATTTGAGCAAAATGCCAGGGGGAAAACGTTCTGTTAAGAACGCACGTTCTAAGGCGGTTCAGCAGCCACATAGAAAGTGTGTCCCTCCCTGCCAACGTTTCATTGTTGGTGGGGATACACACGATCTATGTGTGGTCTGCTTGGGAGCGGAGCATGCTAGGTCAGCCCTTGAGGGGGTTGGCTGCCCGCAGTGCGAGCGAATGCCGCTGCGGTTGCTCCGTTCCCGGAAAGCCCTCTTTGAGGAGGGGGCTTTCACTAGCGTTCCCCGTGGGTCTGGCCCCGCTTCCGCTGAGGCGGAGCGGCAGCTGCACTCATGGGGTTCGCAGGTAGATCTGCTGGAGGGAGTTGAGACGGGTGATCCCCTATCTCTCTCCTCACCCAGCGGATCGTATGACCTCCTCTTGGATGAGGAAGCCCGCACTGCGGTTCCTTCCCTCCAAGAGGAGGAGTCAGCGCTCCTTCTGTCTTCCTCCGAGGAGGTTGATGTTGAGAGCGTTGACACCCCACAACCGCCCCCCCATTCACCCCAATACGAGGAGCTAGTGGAGGTGCTGACTAGCGCGGTGGCCAAGCTTAACATCAGTTGGCCACCAGCACAAGACCATGAACCGCAGGGAAGCAGGCTCGATGAGCGCTTCCTGCGGGCAAAGCCAGCACCTCCCAAACGGAGCCTTCCTTTTTTCCCCGATCTCCACAAAGAGATCAGGAGATCGTGGGAAAAACCGTATTCCTCGCGTCTCTTCTCCCCCACCTCTGATTACTACGGTAATGTGGGGGGATGGAGGAATACGGTTACAGGGCGATGCCCCAGGTCGAGCAGACACTAGCGAGCTATCTGTCTCCCGGCCTTGCATCGTCCCTGAAGGCTCCGTCCTTACCCACCAGGCCACTAAAGATCACGTCTGGTCTGATGGGTAAGGCATATGCGGCAGCAGGTCAGGCTGGTGGTTGCCTACACACCATGTCTGTGCTCCAGGCTTACCAGGCCGACCTGCTGAAGGAGTTTAGTGACGGTGAGGAAGTGAGCGTCACAGAGATGCGCAGGACCGCAGACCACCAAGGAGACCGCCCGTGCCATTGGGCGGTCTATGGCAGCCTTGGTGGCCGCGGAGAGGCATCTCTGGTTGACCCTGTCCGACATGAAGGAGAAGGACAGGGTCACGCTCCTGGACGCCCCCCTGCAGCCCTTTGGCCTCTTCGGTGACTCTGTGGACACTGTTGTCAGCAGACACCAGGAGGCCCGCAGGCAGGCAGCGGCGTTCCAGCGGTTTCTTCCTCGCCGCACTTACTCCTCTGGGGCTGCTGGACGGGAGCAGCCCCAGCCGCAAGCTAGCTCCTCGCACCGGGGTGCACAGAAAAGGCTAAGCCTAGAGGGCGGGCTCAGCAACACTCCAAGCCGGGGTCCTCTAAGACTAGGCCGGACCTGAGGGTCGTCCTACAGTCTAAGAGGGCCGCGGCTAAACGGCCCTGATGGTCGTGGCCCAGGGCCAATGAGGGCAGCCCCTCTCGAAGAGTCAGGTGCCTCACCGCCTCTGAGGAGTACGGTGACCACCTCTCTTCGGGGCCCTCAGGAGATTCGTCAGCTAACCCTGCCGGTGTTACAGGGCGCGGCAGTCTCCCGCGAACATCATTCTCTGGTCCTTCCGCCCGGAAACGTAGCGGAACCAGAGAGTTCGCCACCCCCACGGGGGTCTCTAGAGCGCTCACTTCAGGTGCATCCTGCCAGTTCGCTGCTACAGGTCACCAAGTTAGCTCCTCTAATAAATCCAGAGACCAGTCTCGAGAGGCTGGTTCCCTTAGTAGAATTTTTGGCAGCGTGGAAACTACTGCCAAATATTTCTATGTGGGTCCTGCGTACTGTAGAGAAAGGTTATTCCATTCAATTCGGCGCCAAGCCGCCGCCTTTCAGCGGGGTATTTCCTACTCTGGTAGGCCCCGAGCAGACTCTGGTATTGGAACAGGAAGTGAATACTCTCCTGAGGAAGGAGGCCATCGAGGTGGTCCCTCCTCAACACAGAGAATCCGGGTTCTACAGCCGGTACTTCATTGTTCCCAAGAAGGATGGGGGCCTGCGGCCCATTTTAGATCTCAGACAGCTAAACCTCTCAGTAAGAAAACTGAAGTTCAAAATGTTGACTGTCAGACAGGTCGTGTCTCAAATCAGGTCCGAGGACTGGTTTGTCACGATAGATCTGAAAGACGCATACTTTCACGTCTCCATCCTTCCTCAACACCGGAAGTTCCTCAGGTTCGCTTTCAGGGGCAAAGCTTACCAATACAGAGTTCTTCCGTTCGGCCTAGCGCTCTCTCCCCGAACTTTCACGAAGTGTGTGGATGCTGCTCTGGCTCCACTGCGACTCCAGGGCATCCGCATACTCAACTACATAGACGACTGGCTCATCCTAGCCAGTTCAGAACAGTTAGCGGCTCAACATCGAGATGTTGTTCTTGCTCACATGAAAAAGCTGGGGTTGAGACTCAACGCCAAGAAAAGTGTGCTGTCTCCATTACAGAGAACCACTTATCTAGGTGTAATCTGGGATTCGACCACGATGCAGGCACGATTGTCACCTGCTCGGATCGAATCGATCCTTACTGCAGCAAATGCGGTCAAGCTAGGCCTGCTACTCACTGTCAAACAGTTCCAAGTACTGTTAGGTCTTATGGCAGCTGCATCCAACGTGATACCTCTTGGACTGCTGCACATGAGACCACTGCAGTGGTGGCTCAAAACCAAAGGGTTTTCCCCGAGGGGGAACCCATTCCGCAAGATCAAGGTCACGCGGCGCTGCCTACGTGCCTTAGTCATGTGGAAAAAGCCCTGGTTCCTATTACAAGGTCCAGCGCTGGGAGCTCCTTGCCGCCGCGTCACGCTAGCGACAGATGCATCCCTCACCGGGTGGGGAGCGGTCATGAGTGGCCGCTCCGCCCAAGGCCTATGGAACGACCGGCATCACTCTTGGCACATAAATTGCCTAGAAATGTTGGCAGTGTTCCTGGCTCTGAAGCATTTCCTTCCAGACCTGAGAAACCGTCACGTGCTGGTCCGCACAGACAACACGGCGGTGGTCTACTATATAAACCACCAGGGAGGTCTGCGTTCACTCCCCTTATACAAGCTGGCGTGCCAGATCATCCTGTGGTCATAAGGGAAGCTTCTCTCATTGAGAGCAGTTCACATTCCTGGACGTCTCAATGTGGGAGCAGACGTCCTGTCGAGGCAGGGGCTGAGGCCCGGGGAATGGATGCTTCACCCTCAGGTGGTGAAGCAGATATGGAGAGTCTTTGGTCAAGCCCAGGTGGACCTCTTTGCGACTCAGGAGACATCGCAATGTCCCCTTTGGTACTCTCTAGTTCCTCCAGCTCCTCTCGGACTGGATGCCATGGTACAGACGTGGCCGAGGCTTCGTCTGTACGCTTTTTCCCTGATCGCTCTGCTCCCGGGAGTTCTGGAAAGAGTGCGCCGGTACGGAGTACGGCTGCTGCTAGTAGCCCCGTACTGGCCGGCCCGAGTATGGTTCTCGGATATAATCGCCCTCCTCGACGGCTCTCCATGGGAGATTCCTGTCAGGAGCGACCTTCTTTCTCAGGCTGGGGGCGCAATATGCCACCCCCACCCAGAGAAGTGGAAGTTATGGGTGTGGCCCCTGAGGGGGCACAACTCATAGAAGCTGGTCTCTCAACCGAGGTTGCTGAGACCATCCTTCAATCCAGAGCTCCCTCTACGAGGAAACTTTATGGCCTAAAGTGGAACCTGTTTGCGTCATGGTGTCATGAACGCCGCTTAGACCCAGTCCACTGCCCGGTTGGTACAGTGCTGGAGTTCCTGCAAACTCGTTTGTCCGCTGGGTTAGCTCACTCCACCTTGAAGGTGTACGTGGCGGCTATATCGGCTTACCACGCCCTTCATGGCGGCCTTTCAGTGGGCAAGAACCCCCTGGTCTCACGTTTCCTCCGCGGTGCACTCAGGCTGAGGCCTCGTGCAAGACCGAAAGTCCCTACATGGGACTTAGCTGTGGTGTTGGAGGCGCTGTGTAAGCCTCCCTTCGAGCCTCTGGAGGAGGCCTCCGATCGGATGCTTACCCTAAAGACAGCACTGCTGCTGGCGCTAACGTCTCTCAAGAGAGTCGGGGACCTGCAGGCCCTTTCAGTGGCCCCTTCTTACATTGACTTTGCCCCAGGGTTGGCCAAAGCATTCCTTTACCCACGAGCTGGGTACGTACCCAAGGTCCCATCAGCGACACCACAGCCAATAACGCTCCAAGCGTTTTACCCTCCTCCATTCGTGGAGCACGACCAGAGGAAGTATAACTTAATGTGTCCAGTAAGAGCACTGGACACTTATGTCCACAGAGCTGCCCTGTGGCGTAAATCAGAGCAACTTTTGGTCTGTTACGGCCCCCCTAAGAGGGGGTGCCCGGCTTCCAAGCCTACTATCAGTAAGTGGATCATTGATGCCATCTCTACTGCCTACGAGTCCTCTGGTCTCCCATCCCCGATGGGAGTCAAGGCTCACTCAACTAGAGGCATTGCAGCCTCTAAAGCTCTGATGGCAGGTGTCCCGATCCAGGACATCTGCAGTGCGGCGGGTTGGTCCTCACCTCTAACGTTCGTCAGATTCTACGAACTAGACCTCAGAGTCACTCCTGGCTCAGTCGTCCTTCAGCCCTAGCATTGCTAGGCCTAGAGGTGCTTAGGCGCTTTCCTCTATGGAGGAAAAGGATTTCTACCCTCTCGACCTGGCAGTCCTCCAGGCGAGAGGTGTGATATCCTGCCTCGTGTGCCCGAGGGCCGAGGCCTGTGTTCCTCTTGTCTGGTGGTTGATCACAGACAGAGATGTTTTCTAGTGTCCTGGCGGTCCACCAGGCACTTCTTGTGTCCCTCTTGTTCTGGCCGTAGCGCAGACAAAGGACTACCACTTCTCCTCGTGTGCCCGAGGGCCGAGGAGCCTTTCTCCCCCTGCACTGGTCTTGTGACAGGCAGCGGTTGAGAACCCTAGCCTCGTGTGCCTGAGGGCCGAGGCTCATTTATCCCTCTTGTCTGGTGGTTGATCACAGACAGAGATGTATTCCAGTGTCCTGGCACGTTCACCAGGCACTTCTTGTGTCCCTCTTGTTCTGGCCGTAGCGCAGACAAAGGACTACCACTTCTCCTCGTGTGCCCAAGGGCCGAGGAGCCTTTCTCCCCCTGCACTGGTCTTGTGACAGGCAGCGGTTGAGAACCCTAGCCTCGTGTGCCTGAGGGCCGAGGCTCATTTATCCCTCTTGTCTGGTGGTTGATCACAGACAGAGATGTATTCCAGTGTCCTGGCACGTTCACCAGGCACTTCTTGTGTCCCTCTTGTTCTGGCCGTAGCGCAGACAAAGGACTACCACTTCTCCTCGTGTGCCCAAGGGCCGAGGAGCCTTTCTCCCCCAGCACTGGTCTTGTGACAGGCAGCGGTTGAGAACCCTAGCTTCGTGTGCCTGAGGGCCGAGGCTCATTTATCCCTCTTGTCTGGTGGTTGATCACAGACAGAGATGTATTCCAGTGTCCTGGCACGTTCACCAGGCACTTCTTGTGTCCCTCTTGTTCTGGCCGTAGCGCAGACAAAGGACTACCACTTCTCCTCGTGTGCCCAAGGGCCGAGGAGCCTTTCTCCCCCTGCACTGGTCTTGTGACAGGCAGCGGTTGAGAACCCTAGCCTCGTGTGCCTGAGGGCCGAGGCTCATTTATCCCTCTTGTCTGGTGGTTGATCACAGACAGAGATGCATTATCACTCGCGTCCTGGCAAGATCACCAGGCGGAGTTTCCATAGTGTCTCATCAGGTAAGTATTCCAGACACTGGATTATGCTAACCTCGTGTGCCCGAGGGCCGAGGTACATTCTCTCCCTCTTGTCTGGTGGGCTCCACAGACAGAGATGTATTATCACTCATGTCCTGGCAAGTTTCCCAGGCTGAAGTGTACCAAGACACAACTTTTCCACTCTTGGCCTAGCAGACAAAAACTGGGCAGGGCCTTGGAAATTATGGGGGCGTTGATACCTCGTTCCCCAAAGTGTCTCAGGACGCAGTGTAGAGTTCCCGGAAGGGAACGTCTCAGGTTACGTATGTAACCCTGGTTCCCTGAGGGAACGAGACACTGCGTCTCGGACCATAATTCCCGCATCCCTGCTGCGCTCGCTTCATTCCTATAAGCCGACGCCAGCTTCAAACGCACGTGCTTATATACTTCCTGGTCGATGACGTCACCGCGCCTGTGACGTCACTCCCGTTTCTCATTGGACGTTGGACATGACTCAGAGTGCGGCCCGCCAATGGCGTTCCCCAAAGTGTCTCAGGACGCAGTGTCTCGTTCCCTCAGGGAACCAGGGTTACATACGTAACCTGAGACGTTTTCTACACACTTTTGTCTTTGAGTGACCTTTAGGGTTGTTCTACCAGCTGTATTCCCTGCTGTAAAAGATAAGTGATCCATCAAACCAAGCATCCAGATTTATCTGTAAATGAGTGCCAGTGACTCATGCAGGGCATACAAGAGGAATTCATACAGCGAAATTTAGAGCAGCAGCCTGATAAGAGATTTGTTTTAATTTCTTTTTAATCATTACATTAATATGTTCATGATTGTTAGCTGGGCTCGTGCATATGAGCACATATTACACTACCAGTCAAACATTTTTGAAAAGTAAGATTAATGTTTTTTTTTAAAGAAGTGTCTTCTGCTTCTGCATTTATTTGATCCAAAGTACAGCAAAAACAGTAAAATTGTGAATTATTTTTACTATTTAAAGTAACTGATTTCCATTTGAATATATTTTAAAATGTAATTTATTTCTGTGATTTCAAAGCTGAATTTTTAGCATCATTACTCTAGACTTCAGTGTCCCATGATCCTTCAGAAATCATTCTAATATTCTGATTTGCAGATTATGTTGAAAACTGACTCCAAGCTTTTAAAATTTAAATGATGTACTATATAATGTTACAAAAGCTTTTTCTTTCAGATAAATGCTAATAATTGGATCTTTCTGTTAATCAAAAATCCAGCAAATAAATGTACTCAACTGTAGTAATGATGCTGAAAATGGAGGTTTGATCACAGAAATAAATTACATTTTAAAATATATTCAAATAGAAAACAGTTATTTTAAAAAGTAAAAATATTTTAACATTTTACTGTTTTGCTGTACTTTGGATAAAATAAACACAGGCTTGGGAAGCAGAAAAGGCTTCTTTTAAAAACATAAAAAATATTTATGTATATACAAAAACTTTTGACTGGTAGTGTATATTTTTATTTATCAAAAGTAATTCACAAATGAGGAATAATACAACATAAAGGACAACACAAGCAGTTTTCACAAAGCTGAACACATCTTTAATGCTTTAAAATTGTAGAATCAAACAGTCAGACTAAATATGAGTGATAATGCTGAAATTCCCATGTGTATTTTATGTCCAAGATTGACAGAAACACTTCATCATCCATTTTTCATTACAGTCTGGTGTGTTTTATATGCACAACATTTATTGTCATCAGTTCACAGGAGAGAATTAAATAGGAGTGATGGTTGAAAAGAGACTGCATATTTAGCTTTGTATTACTAAAAAAAAAAAATCAGCCGAAAGAATTCAACTGAATCAGCTGAACCAAATGAAAAAAGTCTGTATGTGCAAAATAAGCATATGTACGGTGGCCGACAGAGGCCAACGCGCTGCAAACTTAAGAAAACACATGCAAACAGAAAAAACGACAACAAATTAAGAAAACATCTTCATCCGTTTGACAATACAGGCGCTGCAAATCCTCGCAACGCAAACACAAATACGGAAACGCGCTGCAAATTCTCACAACACAACCAAACTCAGAAACACGCTGCAAACACACGAGGGCGCTGCAAACTAACAAACGCGCTGCATATAGATCGGTCCACAACGGAAATGCTTCAGGGGGACCTCAAAAAGTGACGAACCCATCTGGGACCTGATTATTTGTTCAGTGGCTGTTGGTCAGAGCAGAGGTGTTATCGGTGAACTATCACCTTTTAGTGATAGTATAGTATCATTTAAAGGTGATAGTGATATAAATAATTTGGTAATATAGTGATATAAATAATCAGGTCCCAGATGAGTTCGTCACTTTTTTAGGTCCCCCTGAAACATTTCCGTTGTGGACCGATCTATATGCAGCGCGTTTGTTAGTTTGCAGCGCCTTCGTGTGTTCGCAGCACGTTACTGAGTTTGGTTGTGTTGTGAGAATTTGCAGCGCGTTTCCGTATTTGTGTTTGCGTTGCGAGGATTTGCAGCGCCTGTGTTGTCAAACGGATGAAGATGTTTTCTTAATTTGTTGTCGTTTTTTCTGTTTGCATGTGTTTTCTTGTTTGCAGCGCGTTGGCCTCTGTCGGCCACCGTACATATGTGTTGAAAAGTATGAATGCATATTTTAGTCTTTCTTCCTTCTTCCTAGAACTTAAAAGGAGAAGTTTAGCAGAATGTCCAAGCTGCTCTCTTCCACTGAGTGAAAATAAATGGGGACTAAGGATTGTCAATCTTTTAAGAAAACGGGTATAATAAAAGTATCTTCTGAAGCCTTACGGTAACTTTGTGAGTGGAACAGATTAAAATAATTAATTGAAAATCTTGTTTTGACAGCTGTGATCACTATTCACTTTCATTGTATACAAAACACATTGAACATTGTGCTATAAATAACTCCTTTTGTGTTCCAGGGAAGAAAAATAATTCATGGTTCAAAAGGAAGTGGAGATGGTGACAATTATCCTTTTTTTTTTTTTTTGGTAAACTATGTTTTCATTATGTGTGTCATAAATTACAGTGTGGCTGAATGTTACCTATGATTGGCATTCAGTACCTAATTATGTTTTTGTGAAGTCGACTATGCCGTTGGGCAGTGGCCAGTCTCATTACGTTCACCAACCAAGCGCACTAATCTCCATCATTTTGATCTTAGCACTGCCTTTAGCACTCCCAGAGCTGTCTATCTGTAGGGGGAAGGCAATTCAATTTTGAGCTTTGATTATTTTTTCCAGCTATCTGGATACAAACAGCATCAGCACTTTCCCTTCATCTGCTTCCATACCAACTTTGGTTTCTCAGAAAGGCTGCTGCTACTCTGTAGGGGACTAAATGAGGAAACTTCCGTGATATTGATCTCAAAACTATTCATTTGTAAGCAGATGTACGCATCTAGTCCACAGGGATTGTACAACTTTATTCGTGAGAGAGATATTGACTAAACCTAATTGTCTCCTGTGTTTTGTTTGTTTCAAATCAGTATATTCGAATGATTTCTGAAGGATCATGTGACAATCAGGACTGGAGTAAAGATGCTGAAAATTCAGCTTTGCATTAGATAATACATTGCATTTTAAACTATCAGATAACTGTTTTAAATTGTAATAATATTTCAGAATATTACTGTTGTTTTTAACTCTATGCAACTCAAAGGGGCCAAAGGGGCAAGATCTTTTCTAAATTTACATTTCATTAAATATTGTAATTTTGCCTGCCTGTTTTATTTGTGCGTGCGCACTCATCCCATGCTCCTGTCATGCCTGTAAACCTATCTGTCATTTAGATGGCACAAACACAACTGCCAATGCTTTGATATGAATCCACAAGAGGTCTAGAGTAATCACACACACAATGGCATAAACACAGAGTGTCTCCCGACAGACAGATAATAGGAATGTCATTGCGTGGAGCTCATTTCGATTAAGTCATAACATCATTTTATTTTGCTTTTCTTAATTCAGCCCAGCACACTGCATTCTTTTGGTTAGATTGACTAAAACTATTAGCTGTCAGGTGCAACTGCTGTTTGAATTATTGTTTCACCCAAATTATTTTTTGAACACATTGACCAAAACAATAAAGGGTTTATGAATGCATTAATTAGTGGTGATTGCTAAGATGACAATCACTATTACTGCTCATTGCTGTGGTTAGGGGTTTTTAAAAATCCTTAATTTGTGCACTGTTTTCTAACCAGGCACAACTCAATAAAGTATGTTCACAATTATGATAAACTCAGCACAGGCTCATTGGGAAAACATGCCTGTGGTGACATTTCTGCATAATGATATTATACAAATAAAAGTTCTTTATTGGCTTCTATGGTTACATGAAGAACTTTTAACATTAAACCTTTCCATAAAAAAAAAAGTTGTTTATAAGGGAAAAAGGATTTGCTGAAAGGTTCTTTAGGGAATAAAAAACATGCTAATTATCTGTATTGTGAGTGTTTATAAATGACATGTCTGTTATGTTCAGTGATGGGAATAACGGCATTACTAGCGACATTACTTTTTTCAGTAACGAGTAATCAAATTAATAATCTCCCTGTTACAGTGCTGTTACCATTACTGACAATAAATTGCGGCGTTACTATAATTTTCACGTTGCGTTCATCTTCTAAGGTAAATTCTGGCTTGTTCCTCTCAGCACATCTTTTTCCAGAAACGAAAGTAGGTGAGATGAACCTGATGAATGTTTAATTTTTTACGGATGTGATGTGGCTGTTACCAGAGAATATTTGTTTTTGACGTGACTTTCCTGGTGAAAAAAAACAAACAAAACAGCTAAAACCAGCTTATGCTAGTTGGTTTTAGCTGGTCATAGCTGGTCAACAGGCTGGTTTTAGAGAGGTTTTGGCCAGCTAAGAGTTTTAAGCTGGAGCAAAGTACATCAGCAGGGTTACTTCATTTAAAAGTAGACATTTAAAATGTTCTATATACAGGTCCTTTTCAAAAAATTAGCATATTGTGATAAAGTTCATTATTTTCTGTAATGTACTGATAAACATTAGACTTTCATATATTTTAGATTCATTACTACACAACTGAAGTAGTTCAAGCCTTGTATTGTTTTAATATTGATGATTTTGGCATACAGCTCATGAAAACCCAAAATTCCTATCTCAAAAAATTAGCATATTTCATCCGACCAATAAAAGAAAAGTGTTTTTAATACAAAAAAAGTCAACCTTCAAATAATTATGTTCAGTTATGCACTCAATACTTGGTCGGGAATCCTTTTGCAGAAATGACTGCTTCAATGCGGCGTGGCATGGAGGCAATCAGCCTGTGGCACTGCTGAGGTGTTATGGCCCAGGATGCTTCGATAGCGGCCTTAAGCTCATCCAGAGTGTTGGGTCTTGCGTCTCTCAACTTTCTCTTCACAATATCCCACAGATTCTCTATGGGGTTCAGGTCAGGAGAGTTGGCAGGCCAATTGAGCACAGTAATACCATGGTCAGTAAACCATTTACCAGTGGTTTTGGCACTGTGAGCAGGTGCCAGGTCGTGCTGAAAAATGAAATCTTCATCTCCATAAAGCTTTTCAGCAGATGGAAGCATGAAGTGCTCCAAAATCTCCTGATAGCTAGCTGCATTGACCCTGCCCTTGATAAAACACAGTGGACCAACACCAGCAGCTGACATGGCACCCCAGACCATCACTGACTGTGGGTACTTGACACTGGACTTCAGGCATTTTGGCATTTCCCTCTCCCAGTCTTCTTCCAGACTCTGGCACCTCGATTTCCGAATGACATGCAAAATTTGCTTTCATCCGAAAAAAGTACTTTGGACCACTGTTCCTACCCTGACCTGTTCCAGCCCACTGGTTCCCTTGCCTTGCATCTGATCTACTTCAGAGTGTGCAGTCCACAAGTATCTGAGCTCAGCTCTAAGGTTCCTTGCCCTGTTCTCACCACCCGTTTGGCCTTGCCGCTCCCTCTGCTGCTATTATATTCTGCCAGTGGATGTCTGAGGCTGTTCCAGTGGTCTCCCTAACTGACTCTTCATTACTGTATTCCTGATGTTGTATTACCTGTGCACCTCACTATCCTCTTGTATCAATCTGTTTTGTCAATAAAACCCTTGTCATTCACTCTGCGACTGGGTCCTACTTCCAGATCCCTGACATTAGTTCCGAGTTCTGACGTGACATAGCCCGCGAAATAACAACGACAGCCACCACGGGTGCGGTGTTTATGCAAGTAGTACATGGTGGAAAAATAGAGCTTAGGACAATATAATGTTGCAATCAAATTAATAATAATATAAGAATAATAAATGCACCCATGCAGTTTGGCGTGACTTGCCTGGAACACTACAAAGTCGTGAGTCGTGGTTTGAAGTCGTGATTTACAAGCTCAAAAACCTGCCTGGAACGCAGCATTAGCCCCCTCTCACATTGTCCCACAGCAACATTAAAATAGTGTAAATTACTGTAGAGTGTTTTATTTATTTACCATATTTAATATTGGGGGCATCCAAGTTATTTGACATATAACACATAACTTTTTTTAAGTTGCCTTCCCTGGTAATTATTTACTTTTATAATAATGTAATTCAGTTACTAACTCAGTTACTATTTTTTGGGGAGTAGTTAACTACTAACTATGAGTAATTACTTTTTTTAAGTTATGGGCTCAACACTGGGAATGTTTTTCCGCTAAAAGTTTAATGCTCTGTTGTGTCTGAAAATAACAAAATAAGTGATGATTTAGCCAAAAATCTAAATTAAGTCATTAATTTATCACTTCATGTCATTCCAAACCTGTCAGACCTTGGTTAATCTTCAGAACACAAATTACGATATTTTTTGATGAAATCCAAGAGCTTTCTGACCCTGCATAGACAGCAACATGCTGCAGAAATGCTACCAGAAAAGGTAGTAAGGCTTTTTTGGGCTTCAAATTTTTTTTACTCAACTTTGAGAATAAAAATTCCCTGATAATTTACTCACCCTAATGTCATCTGAGATATGCATATCTTTCTTCAATATTTTTGAGGAAAACATTTCAGGTTTTCTACTAATCAAGTAGATTCTCTCTGGTTTAAAACTTTACTCTTTTGTTGCTTGGTGATTCAGTCACATACAAACACTTACTTATGTCATCCTTCCAATGTTACACAAGAACACACACACACACACACACACACACACACACACACACACACACACACACACACACACACACACACACACTTATATATGCATGTGCATCTGTGTTGCCAGTACAGGTCACATCAGATGTGTCCGTGCTCACACATGCTTGAACTCCGCTAACCTGTGTACAAATATACACACGCACACACATCCGTGGTCATGTCAGAAGTGATTTAAACCCATTTTCTAGTCAACAGGGTTTGAATAGAGGGAGTTGAAGGTGTTGTGAAGGAAAGGGTGCTCGATAATGCTTTTGATCAGTAAACACGGTCAAAGACCTTTTCCATTTTATCAAGGATCAAGGATACTAAATCAAAAATTGCAGCCCAATCTGAGTCATATTTGCCCCATCCAGTGATAAAAAGAGAAAAACATGAGGATTTGTCACACATATCAAAAATGATCTCTCACTGTCATCAGTCCCACCAAGTGAAATCCGTCACATAATTTAGCCTCCCTTGAAATCTTTACATTGTACGCAGTTATATCCATTTGTCCAGCAGGAATCTTCATATCTCCATCAGGCTTTCATTACTCTGTGGGCATGAGCAATGAATCTTCTGAATACTGGTATACATCATGAAAGTAGACTTGCTGTGCTAGCACATCTAAATGTCAAATGACGGATAGCTTCGCAATATGCGTATAGTGGATATACAGTACATCCCTCCCAAATATAGTTGTATATTTATCTTGTGCTCCTTCATCTGTACTTGCAAGGGAGAGAGAGAGGTGGGCTGGAAGTAACTGGGCTCCAGGCTTTTTTTTTCTCAACTCGTACAAAGGGCAAATGAGGAGAAGCAGAGAGAGTGGGACTAACACAGAGAGATCAGATAAAAGGTCAAACTATAAAAGCACCATAAAAGTGGTCCATATGACTTGTGTACCATATTACAAATCTTCTGAAGTCAGATGACCATGTTTTGTGTTTAAAATTTGTATTATTTTTGACTGATTATCTTTATCACTGCAGTTTTCAAATCAAATATGACTTAAGAATATGGATTATAATGCACATATTGAATAAACATTATGTTTATATTGACTACTACTATGGTGCCTTTTTCCACCTTTTTGGAGGTTGACAGAAAAGTAAAAACGAAAAAATGAAAACAGTAACATGAAATAGTAATATAATCCACAAGAGAAAATAATAGTTGAATTTATAAAAATGACCCGTTCAAAAGTTTACGCTTGATTCTTAATACTCTGTTGTTACCTGAATGATCCACAGCTGTGTTTTTTGATAGTTGTTCATTTGTCCTGAACAGTTAAACTGCTCACTGTTCTTCAGAAAAATCCTTCAGGTCCCACAAATTATTTGGTTTTTTAGCATTTTTGTGTATTTGAAATCTTTCCAACAATGACTGTATGATTTGTAGATCCATCTTTTCACACTGAGGATACTCATATGCTACTATTGTAGAAGGTTCAAATGCTCACTGATGCTCCAGAAGGAAACACGATGCATTAAAAGGCTCTTAATGCATCGACCAAAGAATTTGTGGGACCTTAAGGATTTTTCTGAAGAACAAAAGGCAGTTCAGCTGTTCAGGACAAACAAGGGACTCCTGATTAACTATTAAAAAAACAAACACAGGTGTGGATCATTCAGATAACGACACAGATTTAAGAATCAAGCGTGTGTACAGTAA
>NC_133366.1:45286436-45306436 GCF_049309525.1 Garra rufa | reverse complement strand
TTAGAATTTCTTTGTTTATTAAACAAACTACTTAGAATTAAAGAAATATTTCCAGAAACACAGATGAGACTGAGTTTTTCATCTGTCTGTCTGTCAAACTTCATCTATATCTATCTATCTATGCTTGTATATTGATCCGATTCCTAATGTCAACTCAACCCTGTGTTTTCAGGTTGTCAAACCTAAGGGCAGCTTGGTGTTTCTCCAAAATCTGACATGGCCATGTGATAAATGGATTCCCTCAGCTTAATCAATGGCTCCTCTGGGAGCAAAGAGCTGCCCATCGGGGAGGATTCATCTGATGTGACTCTGAATCATCCGCTGCTAGAGCTGGGAGACAGCACCAAGTTTCTTGGGGTCCAGGTGGTCCTGATCGTGGCATACTCTACCATCATCCTTTTGGGGGTTGTGGGGAACTCCCTGGTGATTTATGTGGTTTACAAATTTAAGACACTCCGTACTGTAACCAACTTCTTCATTGCAAACCTAGCCGTGGCCGATCTGCTCGTCAACACATTATGTCTCCCGTTCACGCTGGCTTACACTCTCCTCAGGGAATGGAAGTTTGGACAAGTGCTTTGTTTCACTCTGCCGTACGCTCAAGGTCTTGCCGTTCACGTCTCTACAATTACATTAAATGTGATTGCGTTGGATCGGCATAGATGCATCGTTTATCACCTTGACACTCGAATGTCAAAGGACACCTGCTTTCTGGTCATTGCCATCACCTGGGTGGTAAGCGCTGTTCTGGCTAGCCCACTGGCCATATTCAGAGAGTATGGGATCGTAGATCTTTCTCCAGATAACTCCATTCAGGTTTGTGGAGAGAAGTGGCCTGACAGTAGCACAGACAGCACTCTATACTCGTGAGTACCAGACATGCATATTTTAATGAACAGCATTATTACAGTTTTCCTCAAGGAGCCACAAATGTATGCTGTGTTCATTTATCAGATGTCATTGTCTTCCAGTTACACTGAATGCACAAAGATACATCTTTGTGAAGATTAAACATTAATATGTAAAAAGACATCAAGATGTTGGTTTTACAAACTTCTAAAACAGTGGAAGAGATAGATTATTGTGAATTATTTTGATTCAGATTCAGGCTCATTACAATCTGTTTTTATCTTTGAAAGCTTGTTTGTCCTGTAACAGATAAATTACAGCTAAAGTGTGTCATAGCTTGTTTAATTTTAGATCAAGATTATAGAGCATCTTTAACAATAACTTAATGACACTCCTCAGCTCCACTTACACCGATAATGGCTGTTTTCTTTCTTCAGAATCTCCACGCTGCTGCTGCAATATGTGTTGCCTCTGGCAATCATTTCTTTTGCCTACATCCGTATCTGGAGTAAACTCCGCAATCACGTTAGCCCAGTTGGTCGCAACGACAGGCACCATCGGCGCCGCAAGACCACCAAGATGCTGGTTACCATGGTGTGTACAGTTTCTCAGCTTTCCTGAACAAATATTATATCATAATGTTCCTGTATCTTCATTATTATAGGCTTTCACATGAAGACAGCAAAATGCCTGATAATGAAAACGATGACTAACATCTAGTAGTTGTCCGAAATAGGTTTTTATAATGGCTCTTAATGCCATAAAAACAGCATTATTGTGAAATAGTATTATATATTATATACTGCTATACTTTAAAACACTTCAAATGGAATTTATTTATGTGATGCAAAACTGAATTATCAGCATCATTACTCTAGTCTTCAGTGTCACATGATCCTTCAGAAATCATTCTAATATGTTGATTTTTCATTCAAGAAACATTTCTTATTGTTCAGTGTTGAATACAGTTGCTGCTTAATATTATAGCATAATGTTAAAAAAGTATTTACAGCGTCCTTACTAAATAAAGTAATAATTATTTCTTTTAAGAAAATATATTACTGAACTATGAATAGATAGATAGATAGATAGATAGATAGATAGATAGACCGATAGATAGATAGATAGATAGATAGATAGATAGATAGATAGATAGACAGACAGACAGACAGACCGATAGATAGATAGATAGATAGATAGATAGATAGATAGATAGATAGATAGATAGATAGATAGATAGATAGATAGATAGACCGATAGATAGATAGATAGATAGATAGATAGATAGATAGATAGATAGATAGATAGATAGATAGATAGATAGATAGATAGATAGATAGATAGATAGATAGAGTTTGACAGCTATTTTTGACAGATAGAGTTTGACAGATAGATATTTTTGACAGACAAACAGACTGACAGACGGACAGACAGATAGATAGATAGATAGATAGATAGATAGATAGATAGATAGATAGATAGATAGATAGATAGATAGATAGATAGATAGATAGATAGATAGATAGATAGATAGATAGATAGATAGATAGATAGATAGATAGAGTTTGACAGCTATTTTTGACAGATAGAGTTTGACAGATAGATATTTTTGACAGACAAACAGACTGACAGACGGACAGACAGATAGACAGATAGATAGATAGATAGATAGATAGATAGATAGATAGATAGATAGATAGATAGATAGATAGATAGATAGATAGATAGATAGATAGATAGATAGATAGATAGAGTTTGACAGCTATTTTTGACAGATAGAGTTTGACAGATAGATATTTTTGACAGACAAACAGACTGACAGACGGACAGACAGATAGATAGATAGATAGATAGATAGATAGATAGATAGATAGATAGATAGATAGATAGATAGATAGATAGATAGATAGTTTGACAGACAGACAAACGGATAAATAGATACATAGATAGATAGACAGACTTAAAACCTGTATTTCTACAGTTGATACTTCAGATGTTCACATCAAGTACTTTGCACATTTTTATTCTGTGTACTATTTTTTTTTATTGTTTAGAGCCTGAACAGCATGCATCTTTCCCAAGAGAATTTCCACATAAGAAGCAGTCGTCTGTAACCCAAATATTTTAGAGCTATTTTAGCCACAGTTATTTTGAAAGATGTTATAGTTGCCAATAAGATAAACAGAGAACTAGACCAGGATGTAGATCAGGCTTTGTAATGCAGCATGTGCAGTGGCGATTCTAGACTTTTTTAACAGGGGTGGCCTTAGTGGAGCACTGATTAATTCAAGGGTGGCATCATAAAATCATGCATCAAACACCATACTCATAAATTGAAGGACAAAGACCGTACTCTTACATCAAATTTCCTTTTCATACTGCAGTGCAATGAAGTCAGATTTCCTTCCATTTACATTATTAGTAATTATTACTTACATTATTATTAGAAATTGAAATGAAACGAACAAGAAATGGCACAATGAACAACAAAGAACGTATTATTTACAATTAATTACACAAAATTAAAGCTTAATCAAAGGCCACATCTGTCCTGTGAGCTAAACTATTAGTATTTATAAAGTTTAAACTATATAGACTACTCTTTCATGTCATTACTGCATTGGTGATGTGCAAGTCGTATTCAGTGCCTGTCACTTTAAGGCCCTGACGGCCGTGAGGTTTGCTTGATTCTCACGGTTTAAGCTAAACTGTTGTGCATTGTGCATAAGGATATGTGGATGAAATGAATTATGTTTGTTTCCATGTCATTTGTTAAACTAAATACTCTAAAGCCTAACAACTCGAAGAAAATCTGTCTTGGATTACAGGAGCTACTGTAAGTGTCTTGTAATGATAATTTCTATGATTTTGGCGAGCACAAAGAACTATCTCCAGATGTAAATTGGTTTCCTATTGCTCAAATTCAATTAAACCCACCAGTAGGCTAGACCTTAATTTCACAGCCTAGGTATGTTAGCAACACAGGGCTTGAAAACATTGACTGTATATATAACGTTAGAACAAACAAAAACGAAACCGTGCGTGGAATTTATCTGGGAATATAGCCTAAACCTAACTTACTGAAGGTAGGGGCCGGCGAGCTAACGTTACCTTGCTGGCGTGTTTTATTTGGTTCCTTGGTTAAAATATAATGTAGGCTACGTTTTTTTGCATAAAATTGTGTCTGCTAATCTGCTAATGATAAATCGTTAAATCCTTTTTACAAAAGTAGCCTACAGTTAACAGTTAATGACCTAGCAAATGTCGACTGAGTAGGCAGAAAAGCAGAAAAAAGGCAGGTACAGTAGATAAATTAGCCTAGCATACATGACGTGATTCAACAGACTTAATACTGGGCTGTGTGTGCGATTAGATATCAAGGCAGATGTGACAGGTAAATAGATATCTTTGCGTGCTAGCACAAGTAGTAGTGCTGTAAACTCACATGCTAAAAAACAGTAAGCCATGTATTGTTGGTTAGCTTACATCAAACATTTGCTACTTACATTTCTGAGTTCTGGGGCCGGATTCACGAATATCTTCTTAAGAAATAAATTAAGAAATTTCTTAAGATAAATTCTAAGAAGTTCGTAAGAATGTTCTTAAGTGCAATTCTTGAAAAAATCTTAAGATATTCTCAAATATGTTCTTAAGAAGATCTTAATTTCTTTCTTAAGAAAAAAAAATGATACATCTATCTGAGTGAATACATGGCTGAAGACGCATTTATAAACACTTCAACGTCTTTTTTGCGGTTTCTGCAGATTATCCTAATAATCATAAGCACGCACATTTTCGTCACGACCGTGTCTGGCGCTCGGCTTCATGTTTTTAATGCGCCGTGTTTTTGAACCGTTACTTTTAAAGGGTCTGTCTTAAGCTTTGGCGATCAGTTTTTTCACTTTTGTGTTGTATTTTGTTGCCTCGTCTGAATGAACGCTTCCGTTATGTGTGTGCGCTGCTACAGCAAACGCGTCCTGCACATGCGCTAAATACGGCCAAAGATTATGTCGTATTTTTATTTATGTTTTTATTAAATCTCCCTATCTGACTCGATTTTGTCGAGTTGCTACTAAGTTTTGATGACGGCAAAAAGTATGGTCATACACAGGCTAATCATGACAGATCATTGTTTACATTATTAGTCATTGCTGTCACTTCAGCGAACTCTTGCTCATCTCTAATAATAGTCCTAATATGTATTATATGTAGCTAGTAGTGTTGCAATGCTTAAATATAACAGCTAATTTGAAATAACCCAATCAATTAATTAAATAATTATTACTATTTGGGATTTAAGACAAGTCTCGGTCTATCCTAACTTTAAGAAGTTATTTACGATGGTTTTTAAGAAGATTCTTTTCAAGAATTTGAATTTTCTTAATTTTTGTCTTAAGAACAATCTTAAGTAAAAAGATAAGAATATTCTTAAGATGATTTTTTTGGGAATACAAAATATTCTTAACTTTTTTCTTATTTTAAAAAATAAGAAGAAAATGGCAGTTAAGAAGAAATTTCTTCTTAAGACTGTTTCGTGAATCCGGCCCCTGGTGTCTGACTGTCCAAGCCCCCGCGCTGATTTAAAGGCAGCAAGTGCGTCAACAACGGTTCCGCCTTTGAGCACGTTAATGGCCAATCGTAGAGTAGGATTTTGGGGTGGCACCTGGGGTGGCCAATCAATTCTCAGGGGTGGCGTGGGCCACCCCAAGCCACCCCTCTGGCTCCGCCCCTGAGCATGTGTGCAGATGTAACATCTCACCCTGTCTGTTGCAGGTCGTGGTGTTTGCAGTCAGCTGGTTGCCTTTCCACGCCTTCCAGCTTGCCATTGACATTGACCACAGTGTGTTGGACATGAAGGACTTCAGGCTTCTTTACACTGTTTTCCACATTGTGGCCATGTGCTCGACGTTTGCCAACCCACTGCTGTATGGCTGGATGAACCGGAACTACCGCAGCGCCTTTTTTGCGGTTTTTCGTTGCAAGGAACGGCTCGATTCATTGCACACCGAGGGCCAGGCTGCTACAGCGGTTCGCAACAAACCCAAAAAGGCTTTAGAAGCACAAGACATAGTGACGACACATCTCAATGCAACAGATGTCTGAGGTCATCTATCTATCTATATCTGTCTGTCCATCCATCTGTTACTTTCTATTAATCTGTCAGACTCCATCTATCAATCTATCTGTCTGTCTGTACGTCTGTCCATCCATTCGTCAAACTATCTATATTTGTCTGTCTGTCTCTCTTTTAGTTTGTCTGTCAAACTCTTTCTATCTGTCTATCTATCTCTGTCCGTCCGTCTGTCTGTCTGTCAAACTCCATCTATCTGTCTGTCCGTCCATCCGTCCATCCATTTGTCAAATTATCTATCTATCGGTATGTCTGTCTGTCTCTTTTAGTCAGTCTGTCAAACCATCTAGCTGTTCTGTTCGGCTGTCCATCTGACTGTTTCTTTCTGTCTGTCTGTCAATCTGTCTGTCTACCTAGCTATCTGTCTGTCTGTCCGTCCATTCGTTACTTTCTGTTAATCTGTCAGACTCCATCTATCTATCTATCTATCTATCTATCTATCTATCTATCTATCTATCTATCTATCTATCTATCTATCTATCTATCTATCTATCTATCTATCTATCTATCTATCTATCTATCTATCTATCATAACTGCCCTTTTCTCTGTTTATATGGTTTAGGTGAGGATACTGAAAGGCTTCCGGATGTCAGTTCGACGCTGTGGAGGATTTATCATAGTGGGGAACTTCCGGTGATTTATGTGGTTTCCAAATTTATGACACTTCATTTCGTCACCAATTTCTTCATGATAAACCTTGCCATGTCCGATCTGCTTGTCATCAAGGTTTGTCACCCATCTGTGCTGGCTTACACTCCACTTGGGGAATGGAGTTTGGAAGTGCTTTGTTTCACGCTCAAGGTCTTGCTGTCCATGTCGCTGCATTAAATAAAATTGTCCTGCTGGCAACTTTAGAACAATGTGACCTAGCTAAATTCTATGTTGTGAACTCAGTACAATATAAGAGCACAGACAAGTGGGGCTCTTCATGTTTGGAAGATTTCATCATCTTCATCAATGCATCTTCACGAAGGTGGCTGAATGTACTTGAAACAGGAACATTTTCATCAATTTTTCTGGAGCTTGCTGTGCGGAATGCCTTTCCATTTGTAAGAAAGATGACTATGCACAATTTTGTTCATCATAGAAGAAGGTCCCTCATCATGAAACAGTTTTAGATCTTACCATATGACAAATTTGTGCTTTCTAATCTTTAAGCAGCCATCATCTTGTGTGAACTTAGAGGCAGGTCGTGCACTCAAATAGCTCTGGAAAGTGTTAACAGCAAATTGCTTCTCCTTTCATCTGAAAGTAATTTGCACAGAGGAACAGTGCGGCAGCACTCCTTCAGACTAAGAAGACAGGGACGTGCTTCTATCCCTGCGGTATGAATGTTTCAACACAAAGATCTGTATTATCTTCTCCTCCATTAAACCTTGCGGGATGTTCTGTCAGCCCAATACTTTTCTTATGAAAATATTATGAATGTGTTTCATCTTATATACAGCACAAAGAATTATCCTTGACAGTACTTGACGGATCAAAGCGGATTGGATCACTTTTTAGAAACTTAAACCCTAGTAATGGGTTGGCATGTGCAAATATGACAACATAGATGTGTACGTGAAAAAAAAAAACAGCATTGAACAGGTAATGAAAATGTCCTTCTACTGTATATTGTTCTGTTCTGTAAAGCTGTCACATTTGTAATAACCATGCCAGATGAATGTAATTTAATGGAAAATCAATATTCTTCTATGTAAGATAAAATATGGCACACTATATATATATATATATATATATATATATATATATATATATATATATATATATATATATATATATCGCACAGAGAAATTCATCTGCCTTTGAAAATGTCACTTACAGAATTACCACTGACACATTAGAGGTCTATGATGTCATATCAACATGATAATATTCTCTTATTCCCTCATGTTCTCAAATTTCCTGAAGGAAAATCGATCACAAAGCTGCTTTAAGCAAAAGGCGATGACTCATACAAGTTAAGGGTTTGCTGATATGTTTCTATTGACATGGAAGGTAATGCCTGCCCACTGTAGAACTAAATGACTCCTTTTAACCTGAATTGTCTGCAGGAAATGAGAATGCCATGTTTAATTAGCACTATGGGCTTCTGTTTGGATCCCACTTCAATTTTAGATGAGAATTGAGAATTATTTGTAAGATTTAACAGTATTAAACTGTAATAGTGCCATTTTTGTTAAATGAATATTCTGGATTTGAAATTATTCCAGTATGCCAGTTCTTTAGCATATAAAAACAATAATACATTTATGATGAAAGTCTTAAAGGCATTACAAGGCATACATGTTAAAAAAAACACTGTGTATATTTTTATAAAAGTCATGTAAAAGCCACTAAACATTTACCTTATATGTTTCACAAAGGGACTGTTTATATGAGTCCACTTATAGGAATTTCATCTGCAATGCATCACCAGAAATTCATCTGCCGGAAAAAAAATAGTTCCATTGCTAGGACAATAAACCAACACATACAATGCAACGCCACACAGAATGCAAAATCACAGTCAATTATTTAGAACGTATGTAAGTGAGATTTTGGACCAATGAGACTACATTATTTCAAAATGATTGTTTGGCAATAGCATGCTGATACTGAAACTTGTTTTGAGCATGGAACTTTTCTTAAGAGTCAGAAAGCCAAAAAGTCAAATGGTGCCTAATTATTTAGTTGACTTGTTCTTTTATTTTCCACATGCAGCACAAACACACAGTTAACAAAATCAACAATCCTGTTTTTCTTCAGGGATCTTAGTTATCACATCAAAATCTGTAGTGAGGGTGTTAAAAAACAGCTGCTGGTGTTGATCAACCATCTCTATTTAATCATTATATTTACATGAGCATAAATGCTTTTACATGGCACATTTTGAGAAAAGACTAAAAACTTTTCCATTTCCATTTCCAATGTAACATACAGTACTTATTTATGTATATTTGTGGATCTGTTTTTGTGAAATGTTATACTTGCAAACATAGTGTTTGTATTAACAGATGTGTTTACATTTAAAAACATCATGTACCAAAACTTTGGTTGATACCGACCAAATTGTGCTGTGATACATTAAAATTATTTTTTAATGTTGTGCAATTCGCAATTTATTTATATATATTTGCGATATTTTGAATGAAAGACAATAACATTGGAGTAAGCTAGTTGTTTAACTAACGCTGATTGTCCTTATCTCAGGATTTTGTTTTCACACAGTGCTTTAGATGACAGTTCATGCAGTTCTAATACACGCAGACATTAAGCAATCCCTCTGTAAGCCCCTCTTACGGCGATTTGCATGAAACAACTGCCTTGCAAAAACGAAATGATTTGATTCAGTGAAACGATAAATCTTAGCTGTCACTCTAAGGCGCGTATACGTTGACACACACCTACCCACTCACACATGCACTTTTTCTTGCTGTCTCTATCTATGTTTGCTTTCGCACTTGTATTTCATCTGGTTATCATACCTTGACTGATCAAAATACCAAAGCAAGAATGTATTTTCAAATATAACATGGCTCATCCATCATATCTCTTTAATGTCCTGCACAATATAAGAACGACAGGCCTCTTTCACGCTCATGGTCTTTTCATCTCTATCTAGGTCTTTTCACAGACACTGACTGAAGCTGTTTTCTTGATTTCTTGGTCCAAACCCAAACTTTCCTTGTGGATCTGGATTCACTTTATGATTGCATCAACAACGTGAGCATCTCAGTGAGTACCAGCTGTGGATGTTTACAACTGTAACTGACAATGACTGGAGGAGCAGGGGTGTTCTAGATGTTAACTATTATTAAATTAAGTATTTGTCCCTTCTGATTTATTACTTGAACTTTATACACACAGATTATCAGCTGCTTCTGTCCACTGTATTTCAGCGTTTTGCAAGAATGCAAAGAATGTGAGCTGCTCTCCCAAATAGAGTTTAAACAGCTACGCCTAGAAATGAATTAAAGTGATAGTTCACTCAAAAAAGAAGCTGTTAATTTACACGCCCTCAGGCCATCCAAGATTGAGGTGACTTTTTTGTTCTTTAGTCGAGCAATAAAGAAGATTTTCAGCTCAAACCGTGGCCCTTAGTGATTCATGAAATGCAAATCACATTTTTTTAAACATTATTACCTGTAATCCATAGCCCCAGGCACTGGGTGTCAGAAATTTAAGTGCTTTGCATTATCTGGCAATATCTGGGTGCAGGTAACACAAAGGTAACACAAAGAAAAAGTAGACATTTATTGGTTGCTACCTGGTCTCATGACAAAAAACGTGCCTCTGGGAACTTTTTCGCAAGATGTGTAAAATACGTACCAATAAGTAGCCTACATATCACTGCAGTTTCCAACAGAAATGAACACTAAAAATGGTAAAACAGTAAGCACTTGTAATCGTTTTCATACACAGTTGTGATTACAGCTCCATGTGTTTCGCTTTCCAGGACATAAACATGCTTGCTCGGTAGCTCAGCTGCCACCGCACTGGACTTAGGATGTGGAATACTTGGGTACAAATGCTGTCAAAAACATGACTCACAATCAGAGCCGGATTAACGCAAAGGCAAACTAGGCACGTGCCTAGGGCCCGATTGGTGGGATGGGGCCCAGACAGAGGGACAAAAATAAAAAAAATAAAAAATAAAATAAAATGTACAAATGTCCTATCTATAATTTATTTCAATATTTATTAATTAACTATAAATAGTGACGATGTTTATCTTAACCATAGACTGTTACATTACGTCTCATTAACGCCAGCCCATGACTGTATATATAGAGCCAGTTAAGTCCGAGGGGAAGTCAGCGGCAGTCAGAGGCGGGACAATAAAGCTAGCAGGCAGGTGTTTTTTGAGTAGGCTAACATTCAAGATGCTTTAGGGTGCGGCAAAACGTAAAAAGAAAAAAAATGAAGAGGAACAAAAGAAGAGACAGCGGGGGGCTTTACAGAGGTTTCTGTCGGGCAGCCGTCCGACAGCTGTGAACCTGCTCTAGTCAGCAGAGCCAGAGGCCGAGCCAGGCCCAGAGACACGCCCGAAGACGCGGTGGAAGATGCGGCCGAAGACGCTGTGGCGCCGTCAACATCAGCGCCGTCACAGAAGGACAAACGATGGAAGAACAGCAGCCAGCCAGAAGTGAGAAAATCTCAATTACAACATTTATAAATTTACCAGTGATGCGCGGGTCAATGTATAAACAACCCGAAGCCGACCGACGTTTTCAACTAACCCGCCCGCAACTCGGACCGCAAAAAAAAAAAAAAAAAAAAAAAGAAATTTGTACCCGACCTGCTTCCTGACCCGCATGATTAATATTTGCAATTATATGCGGCTATGTGGTGGAGATGCGTTCATGTCAAACATCATTCGGCATTAATTAGGTCATTTTGTCAAAAATGTTCTTGATTACAAGAAAATTACAGATTGTTCTTGTTGTGATTTATTTTGTCTTTCCTTTATAGACCTTTTTCCTGAGTAAACGATGAGCGCCGCCATTACGAATTCTAACGTCAGATTGAATGCTTTTCTGTTCCAGTTTCCATAGGAACCCATTCAAATAGCGTCTATCTGTTTTTAATGTAGCTAACGTCCGCTGCTTCGTGTCATCTACACACTCGTTAAAGTGAGGCACTGACAAATGACGGTCATTGCGACATTGCCAAGTGATGGCGCTATGGAGCCATGTGCTTTTTAAAAACATTTTAATAGGTTTAACATTAGTTTATTAGCTCGGAATATACCCTAATTTGACTAGAAACAATGCAGACCAGAAATGCAAAGCATTCTTTCAGTTAAGAGTCGGACTTACTTCCGTGTTCAGGAAAAA
Organism: Garra rufa; assembly: GCF_049309525.1. Taxonomy (NCBI): domain Eukaryota; kingdom Metazoa; phylum Chordata; class Actinopteri; order Cypriniformes; family Cyprinidae; genus Garra; species Garra rufa. The sequence goes on along the minus strand of NC_133366.1, from coordinate 45,294,633 downwards.
CGTCTATACAGATTTAAATAGTTTCATTTTCGAAGTAAATTATGTCAGTGATCCGATGTTAAATATGATCAAGAATTATTTTATTTCGATCTACAGTGTAATAAAAGACTACAAGCTAATTCCTATAGACTATAGACTACAAGCTAATTCCTTTTTTCTTAACTTTTAACAACTTCTAAAAAGTTATCAAGAATATTAAATCAACTTAATAGGCTAGGTTAACGAATTTTCTTATACAAACATAACGAATGCACTTCAAAACGAAGTTTTCATATATTCAGGAATCACGAATATGACAAAATAATATTAGACCTGTTTTATATATATTAATTGTATAGCTATAATATCAAATGAATAAGGAAATTATAGTGAATTGAATTTATTAAGTAATGTTTATTTTTGTTCGTTTTGCTCTCTGAAAATATAAAGAAAAATTACCATTTTTACTTGGAATTCGTTTTTAATCCCTGGTTTTAAACAAGCATATACAATAATTTATATATTATTGCTTGAATAAACATTTACAAATAGTGCTAGAAATTTTATAATTAAGGAAATTAAACATTTGAAAAGACATAGTGAAATGTGTCTAATAATTCCAAAAAGAAAGAGAAGCATTGGACATAATCAAAATATTTGAGACATTTATTATGAATACCATTTTCTTAACAATGAAGATGCTGCATGCGTTTATCCAGTCTAATTGAAGTGTGCGTCTCTTCCCCCACTTTCCCAACAAAAATCCCACCCCTCTCAGAAAATACATAAAACTGACATTACTGAGCTATGCGTTTAAAAGTAGCCTATTAAAATGGTACAATGCCATTGCACATTGTTGGGAAATCGGGCATTTTGTCCCGCGTCAGCATTTATTCAACAGTTAATAACACTCAACATTCAAAAGGTAAATATTATTCAGCCAATAAAGTGTAGGTCTAAGTATTTCATAGAAAATTGTGTCTAGTACTACATAAATCACAAAGGTTTAATTGGCATTTTTATTTCAATCGACCCGACCGACCGCGACCCGAATATCATTAAAAATATTTTTGGATGACTCGTAACCGCGGGTAACCGCTAATTTTGGATCAACCAGCGCATCACTGCTGTTTACATAGTTTACTGGCACCTATTGGTTATTTACTGGTACTACTGCCTTAACAATGACACTCCCAATGGATAAGATGAGGATAATTTAATAGCATTTAATAGAGCCGTGTAATGACGTATAAATAATGAATATCAAAAAATAGTCTGATAGACTGTTTAATATACAACACATGACTTATTTTGGCATACAAACAACCAATTTGTAACCAAAGACTAGGCTATGTAAAATGTGAATTAACTTTTATTAGTAACTTTGGTAAGTTTCAGATTTCAATTCATAAATTAAAGCTGCAAGCAGCGATGGTAGGGCCCTCGCACTCGGGCTCACTGCCGATCGGTGGCGAATGGTGGGCACTATGCTATTAACACAGAAAATGTAGGAGGAATATGTCAAAGTCATTGATATGTGCCAATCTTCCTTCTGCCAGCTGGTGGCGCTATGCCTATAACTGAATATTGGCATGCAGATGTGTTCAGGCCAGTGCTTTTATCAAACATTTGAAGTTTGGTGAAACTTGAACATGGCATGCTTGAGAGTAAGTCATGACATATCCTGCTGCCAACAGGTGGCGCTATTACAAAATATTGGCTTTTAGATGTCTTCAGGCCAGGACTATTGGCAAACATGTCAAGTTTGATGCAAATTGTACATTGCATGCTTAAGTTAGTGTAAAACAAGTAATTTGCTGTTGCCAGCTGGTGGCGCTGTGACTATAACTGAATATGGGCATGTATATATCTTCAGGCCAGGACTCTTATCAAACGTGAAGTTTGGGGCTGATTGGACATTGCATGTCTGAGTTACAGTAACTTCCTGTTTTATGTCTTTAACAACATGCTTTAGCACTAAGTGTTGCTAGCATGTTTGAGTACGTTTTAAACTAGTTTAGCACTCAATGGCTTTTTTAGTGTGTTGCTAATAGTGTGTCACAGTGTTAAACATGTCACTTCCTGTTGACAGTAGGTGGCGCTATAACTATAACTGAATATTGGCATGTAGATATCTTCAGGCCAGGACTGTTATCAAACATGTGAAGTTTGGGGCTGATTGGACATTGCATGCCTGAGTTACAGTAACTTCCTGTTTCATTGCATTAAGAGCATTCTTTAGCACTTAGCTAAATGTTGCTAACATGTTATAGCATGTTTCTAGCATGTTTCTACCCTTTTTAACAGTTGTTGAATTTTTTTTTAAATGTTGCTAGTCATCCAAAACAGTATTAAACATATGGCTTCCTGTTACCAGCTGGTGGCGCTATGACTATAACTGAATACAGGCATGGGCGTGTGTTTAGGCCAGGATTCTTATCAAACATGTTAAGTTTGGGGCTGATTGGACATGGTATGCCTGAGTTAGAGTAACTTCCTGTTTTATTGTATTATTAGCATGCTTTAGCATATTAGCTAAGTGTTGCTAGCATGCTTTATTATTTTTGTAGCATGTTGAATATTAAGTTTGGGTCAGATTCAACAGTATATACATGAGTTACAGCAATTTCCTTTTGTATTTGTATTAATAGCATGCTTTAGCTCTTAGCTAAGTGTTGCTAGCATGTTTTAGCATGTTTGTAGCATGTTGCTAGCCTATTTACGACTTGTTAACGCTTTTCAATATGTTGCTAAGAGTCCGTAACAGTGTTAAACATGTCATTTCCTGTTGTCAGCAGGTGGCGCTATGACTATAACTGAATTTGGGCACTGACATGTGTTCAGGACCGGACTGTCATCAAACATGTGAAGTTTGAGGCAGATTGGACATCGTATGCCTGAGTTATAGCAACTTCCTTTTTCATGGCGAAACATCAAAGTTTGTCAGGTCGCCACGGACACGCCCATCGACGAAAACTCTAAAGCTTCGCAATTTAACATCGCAAAGGCCTTATGATGACACTCAGCAAATTTGAAGATGATCGGATAAAAACTGTAGGAGGAGTTCGTTAAAGTACGAGGCCTGAAAATGGCAAAAACTGCACAAAAATCGTACAGGAAATTCAATATAACGGACTTCCTGTTGGGTTTCGGATGTTGCACCAGGAGACTTTTTTGTAAGTATTGGTGTGTTACATATTTGTACCGAGTTTCGTACATGTACGTGAAACGTAGCTCGAGGCGCACTCCGTTGAAATTTTATAGGTGGCGCTATCGAGCCATTTTGCCACACCCACTTTTGAAAACCATATCAGATGTAAATTTTCGCCAGGTCTGATGCATGTGCAAAGTTTCGTGAGTTTTCGGGCATGTTTAGGCCCTCAAAAAGACTTTTCATTTTGGAGAAGAAGAAGAAGAATAATAATAAACGGAGCAATTCCAATAGGGTCCTCGCACTGTAGTGCTCGGGCCCTAATAACATCGATGGAGGGGGGCCCAAAAAATGCAGCCTGCCTAGTGTAGTCCATTTATTTAATCCGGCTCTGCTCACAATAAAAGACCTGAAAGATCAAAAACAAGCTAAAACAGCATGCTTGCTATTGCGTTTTACGTCACATTCGCTTTTGTTAATAACTACTGGTAGGTTTTAGGTGTAGTGCAGTTGGTATGTTATTTTTAAAATGCCACAGAGCATTAGAGATATAGCACCACTCAATGGACATTTCAAGTCAGAACTCCGGTGTCACGTACAAAGCCAATGTCACATAAAACGTACCATATACGTTCATCTGTTCTAAGGGGAAAAAAGAACACTCTTTTAGCGCCACCCAGTGGACATTTTACATCGAATATGTCAAAACATACAAAGTTCCCAGAGATACGTTTTCCTCACGAGATCAGGTTGCCTTTAGTATGAACAAAATCAAATGTGACGTAAAAACTTGTTTTTTGATCTCTCATCTTTCAGGTCTTTTATTGTGAGTCATGTTTTTGACGGCATTCATACCCAAGGATTCCACATCCAAAGTCCAGTTCGGTGCCAGCTGAGCTACTGAGGAAGCTTGTTACATCCTGGAAAGCGAAACATATGGAGTTGTAATCACAACTGTGTATGAAAACGATTACAAGTGCTCATTTTTTTAACGCCTCTAGTGTTAACTTCTCATGTTTCAGCTGTTTTATCGTAAGTCATGTTTTTGACAGGATTCGTACTCAATGATTCTGTATCCTAAGTCCAATTCCAAGCTACACATTTGGTGCCTTGCGAAAAAATTCCAAGAAGTATGTTTTTGTCATGACACCAGGTTGGTTTACTTACATGTACTACTAACATTGTAACAATACAAAGCTGGTAAAAGTATATAACCTTACCCTTTAAATAGATAGTTTACCCAAAAATTAAAATGAACCCATAACCCACAAATCCAGTCAGAGTTATCCTGGCATTTCCAATGGCATGGGCGGGTGTTTCTCTTCATCAGTCCAAAACAAGTCTAATAAAGTGCATCCATCTATAATAAAAAGTGCCTGATATGGCTCCAGGGGGTGAATAAAGGCCTCCTGTAGGGAATTGGTGCATTTTCTGTTAGAAAAATATCCATATTTAAAATGTAATAATCACTTTAAGTTTGCACCAACTTGTTGTATATGGAAGCCCTTCCGGGCGGATGAGTTTCGCACAAACCAAAGTTTGTTTACAGGAGCAAAGAAAGCAAAGTTTCCTTACTTTAGCAAAGGAAAATCAGCCTCATCTTTTCTTTACAAATCCTCATTTTGTACTTCTAATTCATGACCAATGTTTTGTTTTGATCTCTCCATGGAGCATTCTCGTTCGTCACTTCTGAGAGCCACACTTTTTTATTATGATTATTATGGATTCATGTTATTGGACTGACGAGGAGAAACATCTGCCCATGCTATTCTAAAGCTTAGAAATGCCAGGATCATTATTAATATAACTCTGATTGGATTTGTCTAAGAGAAGGAAGTCATATACACCTATAGGATGCCTGGAGGGTGAGAAAATAATAAGCCACTTTTCATTTTTGGGTGAACTAAGCCTTTAGGTTTCGGGCTGCTTCTTCATATGAACCTTGGAATTGCAAATGATGACAAAAGTCTTGTTTTTGAATGAACTGTTCTATTATTGATTTGGAACACTAAAATAATATCTGAATGTTGAAGGATGTATTTCTGTCACTCTTTGCTGTTGAATGGGAAAGAGCAGTGTCAACTTTCTTTAGACTTTCTAATTTTGTCTTTCACGGAAGGAAGCAGGGCTTGAAATTACATAAATTGCAAAAGCAGATGCTTTACGCATACTTATTTTTGAAGACCTTGTAACAGAGGTCCTTTTCTGCTGGAAGGAGTTCAAATATAGAGTGATCAGTCTAACAGCATTTGTGGCTCAGTTAATTGGATCAAAAAACTGTCCCCGGAACGGACAACAACTATGAGAGGCAATGAATCAAAGACGACAGTGGTCAAGTCGTGACCCCTTTGAACCAAGCTTTCTCTCTCTCTTTATCTCTGTCATTTCACACACACACAAACACTTATCAGGTTCTCAACATAATGCTAGCTGCTATTGAGGTTTCATCAAATCAGTTCCTGATGTTGCTATACAGTAGTCAGTATTACATGGCTTGAATATGATGTGCAAGACAACACTATAGTTGACCCAAAATTTTCTGTAAATATTCAGTGGTAAAGTTGTTTGTACCCACATTTGCACTTGCTTAAAATATAAAGTTAATGCAGATGTTGAAAACAACTTACAAAGCCATAAATTAAAACTGGGTTGTCCTCATTTGATAAACACAGACACAGAGGTGACCAACCAAGTATGTACGCAAGCACTGAAAACAGTCTAGCAGAATTTAATCAGACAAAACAGCTAACCGTTGAGTTGGAATTAATTAGTTATTGATTGTCTGTGAAATGATAAAAGACTCTGCTGTTTGATTTTTGTTAGTGTTAATGAATGTTTTCAGAATCTGTGTTGTTCTCTTATAATTGCTATTACATTGTGAGAGTTGGCTTTATAATGACTTCTACTGCCAATTTATCAGTTTCATTTGTTAATTCTTCCAGTTTAAATACACAAGAATTAGACATAATCAAATTAACTTGGCTTCGCCTTTGGTGATTTATCAGAATTTCACTGCCGCCTCTCTAGAAGCTGGAAAGTGGATGTTTTTTTGTTTGTTTTTTTATGAGCGGCTGGATTTAATAAAAGCTGATGGATGTATTTAATTATGCCTAAAGAATGATAAAATCAACAATGACTGATGAATGAATTTTATTGCTAATTTCATATCGATTCTTATCCTAATCAATAGTAGTAATATGAGCTTAGTTCAATGTCAAGATGTTTAAGAACCACAGGCAAACTATAATTAGTATAAGCTCTCTAATATTAACTGCATTTGAAAGTATAATTTCCTCATTTACTATGATATATGTTCCTGGATCAACATCCTTGTTGTGGCTTGAACAACGATCTTATCAACAATCATTTCCTTCTGATTTATAGGGCTAAGGTTAAGACTTGGGTTTGAATTTGTTCGACTAAAATATTGTTTTAGGACCAAAAGAAGATGTTAGAAAATCCTGACTCATCCTACATTTTGTTTCTGCCCAGTAAGACGCCTTTTAAGGAAGCACACACTCTTTCATCTCTAAACAGCTAAATCACAAACTTAAAACGATTGTACAGTGGACACATGGTTTCCTTCATCATGAACTATGACGATTTCTCTCAGTTCTGAGGCAAGAACAAGAATCCGCCTGCGCAACCTCCAAAACAAAACCTTTTTTTTTTTTTTTTCAAAACAGAGGCTTATTTATATGCACAAAGGACATGGTGTACCTCATTGTTTACAGTCGAAGGTTCATCACCAGTAACAGATAAATCAGAGAGCCTGGCCCAACCAGACATTGATAGGCTGGAGGTCAGAAAATCCACAGGCTATTACGCAGAGTTTTGTGTAATATATCCAGACAAGGGAGGTGATCTACAGCCACTGTGGAAGCCTGCAGAGGTTCGTAAATCAGCCTGCTGATAAAAATGAATACATAAACTGAAGCCATGAATTCGCCTGGTGTTAAATGTGATTTACTCAAGTTGGACATTTTCCTGGATCAACATCCTAGTGGTTGTGAAACAGCATTCCCATCAACCAAGATTTTAAAGTCACGTTTAAGGTCTAATTTTAAGCAGAGGTTATAGTTATGGTTATGGATACATATTGCACACAAGACTGTCAAAATCATAAATTCCATTCAGATACTCTCTGAGTACTGTAGGTACTTCTTTTGAAGAAGTAATGACTTCATGAGATATATATACAGTGGGAATTTGCATCTCCCTCACCTCCCTTGAGCCCATTGAGTTTTGACAGACCAGACCCCCTAAAGCGTGCAGTCGGTTTGGTGGGGTGTAAATTAATTTGGAGTAGACATCACAGTTACATCACTTACAGCTGTGTGCGCATTGTGGTGGCAGAAAAACACTGGTAACAATTGGAGGGAAATGGCTAAAATCCCTGGATTAAAAGAAAAAAAAAAACAGATTTTTAAATGGATTACTCTACTTTTAAAGCATAAATTATAATTTAATTTCAATTTGAATTGAATTTATACAATATATCTACATAATATTCATATATGTAACCCTGGACCACACTGCATAGGTCAAAATGATTGATTTTTTTTTAATGCAAAAAATCATTAGGATATTAAGTAAAGACTGTTTCATTAAGGTATTTTGTAAATTTCCTATCATAAATATATCAAATTATATTTTTGGTTAGTAATATGCATTGCTAAGAACTTTATTTGGACAACTTTAAAGGCGATTTTCTCAATATTTTTAGCATATAATATTTTTGCACCCTCAGATTTTCAAATGTTGTCCTATCCTAGCAAACCATACATCAATGGAAAGCTCATTTATTCAGCTTTCAGATAATGTATAAATCTCAGTTTCGAAAAAATGACACTTGTGGTTTTGTTCATATATATATTAGCCCTACAGTTACAGCATGAAATACTATTTTAACCTGTAACATTTACATATTTTATCCCACTTTTGTCTTTTTTCTTGCAAATGCATGTCTTGTATATCAGACTTTATAACTCAATTTAACTCAACAATAGCGAGCTTGTCAATTCTGAGGGGGGAAAAAAGCCAGAGGTGTGGGATATAAACTCAAGA